>NC_091119.1:124037317-124344460 GCF_040183065.1 Periplaneta americana
CTCTCACACAAATATGTTGATGAAAAATTTAATAAGGCTTTGACTTTATTCACTAACACTGGGAACTCTTTATTTAAACTTAAATAAAATCTAATTAATGACAAAAATTTATAACTTTTCTGTAATTGAAAATGAGTGGAAATGACGTTTAAATGGAGAAGGTTTCACACTATCATTAGCAAGAATGTCACCATCCACACGGAGTTATAGTTGCTACAGTTCGAATACCAGATGTAACTTGTAATTATAATACCATAACAATTAAAAACAATAATCTCGAAATTCACCATTAGGGAAAAATTTTGGCGAACCCCTTGTAAAACCACAATTTGGGAAACGATGGACTCTAATACCCTAATTGAAGCAGTTTAGGTCAATGTAGATCCTTTGACACAGAAAATGGTCGCTTTATTAAGCATTGAGGTCCGAGGACGAAGTCAAGTCATAGAATCAACGTATTTGTATGTTAGGAAATGACATATTCCCTACAAAGCCTTTATAGCTTCTTCTTCTTGTTACAAAGACAGGACTTTGAACCTCTATATAAAATGCATGTGTGTGAACAGAGAGCACACAATGATTCCCGAGCTATTCTGAGGTGGGATTTCATCTCTGAACAGCAACCAATTTCCGTGTCAAAGGGTGTATCATACTGTCAGTAAAGTATGTTATAGAGCATACTGGCAATAAAAATAAAACAAAAGTATGAATGTTCATCTTATGTAACTGGTTAATTTTCTCATTTAACATTTATGATAATTTTCTAAGAAAGTAATTATACAATGTTTAAAGGGATCCAACCCATAGAGAGTAGGAACTGAGATATTTAACTTTAAAGTTTTCCTTTTGATGTAAAATTGATGTACCAAAATTCTGAAGTAAATTTTCTTCTACAGCCTTATCAGGAAATGGATTGTGTCATTTTTGTATAATGAATAATTATCCTTTTCATTCTTCCTGTTAACATCATCTAAAAAATCACGATTTTGTTGGTTGGTTCCCTTTCGCATAACTGTTCCGTTATAAAAGAAATTGCTACTCTTTATCATCAGTCATCATTCTGCCTTCTTGGTTAATTTCTCTTCCAAGTTGTGGAAATCTCTTTTGCTGGCCGAGGATTTTTATAGATACAGTTTTAAACTTACTAAACCTGAGAGGAGTGACAAATATGATTGAGAATTGATAGAATAATGATAGGGAAAACGGAAAAACCCTAAGAATAGCTAATCTAATTCCTTTATCTATCACAGATTTCAGTTATAATAGGCATACTTCCTGGATTTGATCTCTGGCGTGAAAAATCAGTGCTGAATCCATCTACAGTATTTTAATATTGCACATAATATACAGGGTGATTCACGAGGATTTACCGCCACTTACAGAGCTTATTTCCGAAGACATTCTGAGGAACAAAGTCATATAAACATGTATCCTAATCTCAATATTTTCAGAGTTACACTAATTTGAAGATGTTTGTAGGCTAAAATATAATTATTCTTTAGTTTTAAGGGTAAAAGAATATTACAGATAAAGAATGAACTATTCAGGAGTATCATTTCTTTAATTAGCTAGTATTCTGAAGCTAAAAATATGTTGTGAATTCCATAGTTGTTTTGTACAGAATTTTTTTTTAGGTTTTAACTACAAAATTACATTTTTCTTACGCACTTAACAATTGTTAAATATCACACCACTCTTGTAAATCCTTCAAGACTGTACATTAGGGTGCATAACTAAACTGTAAAGAGTTTAGTTCCCGAAGTCGTAATGATTTGTAACATTTTTGTGATAAGTAAGAATAATGCGTAAGAATAATGCAATTTTTTATTAAAAATTGAAGAACAAAATCTTTACAAAGCAATTAACAACACATTTTAGCTTCAGAACACTAGCCAATTAAAGAAATAATACTTCTGAATAGTTCATTGTCTATTTGTAATATTCTTTTACCCTTAAAACTAAAAAAAAATGGTATTTTACTAACAACTTTAAATTAGTGTAACTCTGAAAATATTGAGATTAGGACTAGAGTCCTGCATAACTGGTTACGAAAGATAGAAAAGACAGATTGCTACTGAATGCCTGGCGCTATAGACAATATGCGAAGCTCTTCCATCTCTCGGAGTAGTCCAATGTTCAGTTTAACGAATGTCCGAGTCTCACTCGGTTGGACGGGTCTGGATTATGAAAGACAGATAATATTGAGCCATCCAGGAATTCCAAGAATCGTTGCAAGGACACGTTTATCATCATGTACATTTCAAATGATATTTCCTCCTCTCTCCTCATTGATCATGAAACTACAATCATTAAACATGAGAGTGCTTTTATTTTTGTTAATAACTTATCTCCCTAAAAACGATTTATTAGACAAATAATAATACATCCACTTAGAATAATTAAAAGACATAGGCTATATTAACAACTACTCTTTCAGAGGTAACCTATGTATTTTGAGTTTAAAGTATGAACGTTACAATAGTAAGTGTATACATATTTGCTCTTCTATTTTGTAAGTAATTGTACTTTATTTTATTCTTGTATTTGTTTAAATGTCAGACTTCATCTATGCATTACACTTATTTCCTTTGTTGTTACTGGTGTCCATTAGTTGGTTTACATATTAGTTATGAAGATAAATGTACTGTATCAAAGTGTCCAATCAATTATAACCCTATTTCAAGCTAACTTATGGCTTTTAAGGAACCCGTGGGTTCATTGTTGTCGTCACATAAGCCCGCCATCAGTCCCTAATCCAGTCTCTATTATCATATCCCACTTCCCACAAATCCATTTTAATATTATTCTCCCATATACGTCTCGGCCTCCTCAAAGGTCTTTTTCCCTCCAGCTTCCCAACTAACACTCTATATGCATTTCTGGATTCGCCCATACATGCTACTTGCCCTGCCCATCTCAAACGTCTGGATTTAATATTCCTAATTATGTCAGGTAAAGAATACAATGCGTGCATCTGCGTTGTGTAACTTTCTCCATTCTCCTGTAACTTCATCCCTCTTAGCCCCAAATATTTTCCTAAGAATTTTAAGCTAACGCTTTTTTTAATTAGGAAAAGTAAATTTCCTTCAATTACTCCATTTGTGTAGTTACAAAAGTCATCAGAGTTCCTGATGGTGAAATGTGCGTGGTATTCTGTCCTCTATATCTGTGGTTCTGTCTAGCCAGGTGCAACCGCTTTGAGACCGGATATTCGAATTAATGTCCAACCTCGTCGGCGGTCGAATATAAACCGGTTGTAAGCACTGTTCTGCAGCACTCTGATTAGGACACATGTTTATATGACGTGTTTTGCTCAGAATGTCTTTGGAAATAAACTCCGTAAGTGATGGTAAATTCTCGTGAATCACCCTGTATACATAGGCCTACTCTCATAAAATAAGCCAGGTCCAGTTTCTAGAAGAATCTTGTCTAATTCCAGGTGCCAGTTTCAGTTTCAGATATTCTCATTGGTTATATGTTACCAGAGATTTATTTTGTTGTAGGAATCCTATATCATAAATAACGTTGATAAATTTGTAAGAGATGAACTGTATTTGACTGATGTTTCTTGCTTGTACACAGGTAATTGATGGCTGTGCATTCCGAGTGTATGGCCATTGGGTGAAGAAAGGAGAGGGTCAGAACAGGGCTGCCTTATTTGAAAACACACCGAAGATAGAATTGAAACACATCTACGTGAGTAACCTGAGTCGATAACATAGGCTGAAAAATTAGTATGAGTAGATCACTGACCCTGCAGCACCAGACATCAACATAGACAACACATGTTGTTTGTAGAGTCTAGAATAGATTATATGTACTGTACATCTCAACGAATTATTCAGATCGGCACCAGAGATGGAATTGATTTTTTTCTTAGGCCTATATTCCCAGCAAGAACTACAAGAGCTGCATGCTGCATATTTATAAACCAACATATATTTTCAATTCTTAATGCTGTAATTTTTCAGTACCAATCCTTTGTTAATACTTGAAGAATGCTATGAAATACGTGTGTTTTAAAAGCCAACAACACAAAAAATAGCCTACTTCAAGTTCAAATCCTTTTGGGTACAAATGAAGTTTAAGGAGAACAAAAACAGTTGTTTTGGAGTACTCCCGTTTCCCCTACCATAATTCCGCCAATTCTATATTATTATTATTATTATTATTATTATTATTATTATCATCATCATCATCATCATCATCATCATCATCATTATTGCCCCATGGCTCAATTTTTAGTCTTACCAGCCAGGAAATAATTTTCTGAAACAAAGGAGCACCATATGTGACTGACTGCTTCACTTGAAAATAGATTTAAGAAAAGAGACATAGAGTCATTTCACCGCAATCGGATGTGGCCTTACTAACCCCAAAAACATTGTTTAGCTTCATTGCATATCTTATCTTATTGCCCATAGTCTGATTGGACCAAGTGATCACGTGATTTTGTGTCACAATTCATTTGTCTTTTAGATCAGTGTATTAAGTACTATTTCACAATAAATACCACCCATCCACACTTCTAACATAGATAAGTACGTAGTACAGTTTTAAGGATTAGAAGTTTCAAGATTTGGCATTTTCAAGTTCAGAGCAAATTGTAATTACTGTATTTTCACATCCAAATTATTATTTTATGATTCGCATTTCGTACAACATTAACATTAACGATAAGATATTTCAATTTACCTTCAATTTACAATAAAATCCTATGTACTGAAATTTATTACTAAATATTTACATATATCTCGTACATGCCTATCTTGAATTTTTAGAATAGCGTATATCCAACTCTGTAAAAGTTATTGCTTCTTGTCAGCATACTCGCTTTTCTTTAGCTCATTCCATCATGACAATTAAAACACACTAAATGATGACATTGAAGCAGGAGGAACAAATCAGATCAACTTCCCCAGTTATGGAATTTTTTTCAAGAATTATACTGTAGAAACTGATGTTCTTAACTTTCTTCTGTTTCATGTATATCATTGGGAATGTCTGTTGTCTGTTTTTACCCCAAAAATAATAATAACAAACAATAATAATAATAATAATAATATTTTCCTTCATTTCTTCCTCCCAAATGTAAGTGCATGGTATTAGTTGAAAACTGGACAGCAGCTAGAAGTGATGTTACTTCAATAACATTTCTAATGCAGTAGTATTAGGAAAAACCTATTTATAATCCCTTTATTGGTGTTAAACTAAAATATCTTCTTTTCCAAAGGCATCAGACTGATGGTATTCAGTACTTTTTTTTCTGGTGGAATGTGCTGGAATGATATTCCAGCACCTTTTTGTTGCATTTTTCATTATGGAACCGAGAAATGTGTTATTAATTATGTTAACATAATTTTTCTTTGAATTCCGCTTAGGTCTTTCAAGTCATAAAATTGGGCAAAAAGGAGGTTAAAAACGACAAAATCCCGTGCACTGGACAGTAATCATTTCCCCGTCTGCCATATATATTGTACACAGAGTTCCACCTCTTTTTTCTCCAGAAGAAAAGCACTGGTAGTATTTATAATCATTCTTCTTCGAGCATCTCAGTACAGTGCTGTTATATTATCACTGTTGACATTATTCAGAGCAGTCCATTGACAAAAATATACTCAGATTCCAAATTAAAATCAATTTTATGACCTTAATTATAATCTTTAGGCCAATATAATTCATCATCCTTTAACTTTACAGGATTATGTAATGTGACCAGAATTTCTGAAACTCAGAACGGAACAATTACTTATATTACAGCTTCGCAAAAAACTCCCCCTCCTAATTGTACAAAATTCGGTATCTTTCTTCAGTTTCAAAATAATGTAAACACAATGTAGATATTAACTCTTAAAGATTTATCACATATACGAGTATAACAAAATTACAAAAACATAAGTTATAAAATTACATTGCTCATTAAACAAAATACAAAATTACATTAGCCTACTAATAACACGGTTATTGGGTATATTTTTTCTGATGAATGAAGTTCCATGAGATGTTTCTTATTTTCTTTTAAGAAACTGAAGAAGTTATGACACCTATATTTAAAATTAACTTAGGTAGTTAACAATGTCTTCAGTGTGTCAATCTTCAGTTATGTTTTCTCCAATGTCCATATTTTGTTCATTTTGGCGAAAACTCTTTTCTAAGGACTATTAGTTCCAGGCAAGGATAAGCCAAATTCCACATTTTAGCAATTTTTTTTAATGATGTTGAAAGGAGAAAATGTCTTGACCACTGATAACTTTCCAGCTTAGCATTGGTCACAGTTACAACCGAGCTCTCCTATTATTATCGTTGTGTTAAAACAATTGCACAAGGTATTAAAATACAGGTCCATGAACTATTGGGACACCGGGATGGAAGGTCCACAAATGGGACTGAATGGGACATCTGGTCACATTACATTATGTCATTATAAATTCATTTTTTCAAGTATCTGTGTAATTTATGGGCATAAAAACACATTATCTTTCTTCTGATATATGTGTCCAGTTTTGAGAATTGCTGAGTTCATGGATCCCATATATAAGTTTTATTTAAATGAATTAGATAACTTTCGTACTCCAGCCAGAGTTCACTCCTTTATATTAGTATGTAGATTTTAATCATATCGATAATCGTGTTTAATCTCCTTTCATTAAAGTGTATCTAAAGAGCTAGTTGAACAAAACATGGCTCAGATATTTAAAATTAGAATAACTTCAACAATGCAGTCATAATGATTACTTGTATTACTTTATGTCACAAATATTTGCTTAAAGTAAATTTTCTTGGCTTTATTTTGGCCTGAAGTATCGAATCTGCAATCTCATCTGAATGTAAACAATAAACTGAGAGCTTAGGTTAATAGCTAGTTGAATAATGACAAGATTGAATAATTTTGGAAATTTGTACACCCAGAGCAACTACAATTCAGTTCCACTTCTGGCTAGTCATCATGTTTTAATTGAATTATAAGTCCTTGCACTGTTTCAGTTAACTTAATTTTGTCAGTGTTGAAACTTAAAATACAGTGTCATTTTGCATATTTAGTTGACATTTTGATTTCCTTACACTGCATCACTGATTTTGAAAGCTTTTGTAATGTCTTCCCTATCCTCAGAGTTAAATCTGTTAAGGTTTTTCAGAAAGTGGAAGTCAATTCGCTGGAAATAGATTACCATATTCATAGTTGCTATGATGGGAATACCCGTTAGGTGCATTACATCTTACAGTAGTCAGTTACAAGTCATTAATATGAGTAATGCAAGAATGAATTGAGATATTACAACTTAAGTACAGTGAAGTCCTTTAGCCAGGATTTTTTCGTTGTATTACAAATATAAGAGCATTATCTACCTTTATTATGATTTGTTACACAACGATTCAGATATAGTAATGGCGTAAAAGTGTTTCTCATTTGAAAAACTATATTTTGTAAGATCTTTTAATGTAAGAAAATATCCTGTAATAGATGTACTTAATTGTACAATTACGGGAACAGTGCTTTGAACCAATGAAATGGCATGGTTGGAATGTCAAATAGATTGCAAACGTCGTTAAATCATCTTTGAATGTAGGCTTTCACAGTCGGCGTCATTGGGATCAATGTTATCTGGGCTAAAGGGCCGTGGTCCGTTGGAACTGTTGTTACTGTATGTTTCGTCTGCTACTCTGGCAGACATCATCAGTGATGTGGCACACGGGAGCGCAAAGATCTCCTTAGCGTGCCGAGAATGACTGAGACTGTGACTGGTTGCATTATGGTACTTAAGGTCTGGATGAATCGTGGCTTGCAGTTGTCGCTAATCATTACACTTCGACCACCAGTGCAGACAAAACATACGGTAACAACAGTTCCAATGGACCATGGCCCTTTAGCTCAGATAACATTGATCCCAGTCGTTAATTCGCTGATTGCATCTGACTTAAAATTAAGTCGTGGTCTTTAAAAAGGAAACATTTCAACCAGATCAGACACAATGAGTAGAAATTGTGAAAAGACGAAGTGAAAATTAAAAGTATATATGCATTGTACTATTTAATTATGTTTAATATGTGAAAAATATATCAATATATTAAATTAATTTTATTTTCTGCATATGTTTATTTTCTGTAATGTATGCGACTAAAATAGCACAAATATAAACTGTGTTTGATAATAATTCTTGTATTTTTCTCTAGAGAATTTTTTTTAGGTAACTGTATGTTACTTTAATTTCACTTCCTACATTCTGATTTTAAGAAATAAATACAGTGATTTTATTTGTGGGTTAGATGGTAGTGAAGTATGGTATATGCTACACAGACACCTATGTCAAGGAAAATTCAGCTTGATCAAAACACCTCAGACACTGTCCATTTCACATATTACAGACCACAGTAATCGTACAATATGAGAATGATGTAATTGTTTTCTAGTTATGGCATGATGTTCTTAGGCTCAGAATGAAACTTCTTAGTGAAACCAAAGGAGGAGAAAATCTTTAGTGTAATGTGGTTGTGCATATCTGTGCCAATCTTCCATCATATTCATGACATTCATCACACCTTCCCCATATATTGTAATATCAGTCCTGAGCATCAGTCTCATCTGTTGAAAGATGGTGCACTGTACTTGAGATAGACTACAGTGATATATAGAATAAATAAATAAAAATGTTTGTTTTGTGGTAAATAGCCCTTAATATGCTCATTAAAACTACATCAGGTATTATCTAGACTCTAGTTCTTGGTATGATATGGTCATGTTATAGAGAGAGATACTAAACTTTTACCTCTGTAATTGTGAAAGGAAGTGTTGTACACACCTACTGTGCTCTGTATGTCAGCAAATTCTACTCTTGTACTAAGGAAGGACGGTAATTTGCTAGGAGACGTCGTTGCATATAGACCACTTTTACACTAAACATAAAATTTATTTTTGCAAGATATACTAGAACCCTAAACTAACCTAACCTAACCTTTTCCTTAATCTGTGATAGGTTACATTAGGTTAGGTTAGTGTTTTAGTATACGTTGTATACACTAAGGTTAAGTTTAGTGTAAAAGTGGTCTAAATGCAACGACATCTCCTAGCAAATTACCAGAAGGAGAAAGAAAGACATGCATTTATTATCCATCCAACTCAAGAGTGAAACCTGATGTCAATAAGAGCACGTGTTATGTCTCATGATTGATCTTCTACCACAGTACACCTCTCAGCATAAAACATTATAGTCTAGTGTCATCTTTTATATTCTGCCGTTTATTTTTTTATTTTCAAATAAAATCTATGTTAAATAAGTAATTATATTTTAATTTAAAATATATTTACCATAAGATTAAATCATTCATAAGCCACCACTCGGTAACCAATACATACAACAACAGTGGCTTTAGAATGACGTCAATTGATAGGGAAGCATGTCTATAAAGTAGCACAACTCATCCCACAGCTTTATGGCAGTCAAACATTAAAGTGACAAAGCTTCAAAGAGTGCAGGAAAAAGTGTTGTTTTGAATGTTTTCAGTAATCTCTTTAAACATTAGTCATGTGTTAGCTTGTGCAAGCTAGCTAAAATAAGATATTTTGAATAAGAACACTGCATTTCTCTAACAGCTTGTGATATTCAGAACATGTGCGTTGTTAAGATAATATGTGTGGAATCTAGCTGAGGAGAAGCCACTGTAGATAAGGGATGTCAAATGAGGACATATTGTACCCTCTGACAAGGAATCTAGAGACCATCTGCTTACAGAGTCACATGCAGGTATATACTTAAAAGAGAATCTACATCACTGTTACACCTCGTTTAAAGGCTAGAAATGTCTGCGCTTGACATGCCTGCTATAGATGCTGTGAATCAATCACACCTCTTGAGCGTAGAATGATACAAGCTGCATTGTTTATGTGAGGTTTCTTTCTTGGGCTGAATGAATAATACAGTAACTGTACAGTTAGATCGTAGCTTAGTTGACAGTAGTTTATCATTTTGTTTACAAGTTCTTAAAGGATTATCATTGTTGCTCTGTGTTAAGACACTTCCTTTAAGAGAGGAGGAAACTAATGTGCAGTCTGATTGCCATGCTATGATCGAGCATTGACCTCCAGTTTTACAGAAGTCATGTTATCTGTATGATTTTTCCTTACATGTCTTGTGTGCTTGGTATTAATGAAAACATATCGAAAACGAAATTGGTTTTCTTCAAGCATCTTGTTAAACAATAGATTGACACCTTTTTACATAAATAATTCTTACTCTATTTAATTTCTAATATCAAAACCATAGCCCATAAAGACACGAGAAATTATATAAAGAATAGAAACATTATTTTTTAAGAAGTCCAAAAGTACGAAGATAAAATGAAAATCAGAACTTGGAGTTTTGAATGTAACTCAACGGAATTGTTTTATTAAATTTTTGTGAAAATTTTTGTCCAAAATAACGAGTGTTTGACATATGAGGAGATAGATAAAGAGAGAATGCAGTACTGTGCAGTTACCACATGATTCGTGCATACAAACAAGTTATTCCTGCTGGCAAGCCAAGCTGTGCTCACTGAGTAGTTCAGGAGCATCACTGACTCTGTTATGATAACCTGTATTTGGTTGAATAGCGTGTGTTTATATAGAATACTTTTGCTAAACATTAAAATTGGAAATGTCAACTACACTTTCATAGAAAATTTTCAAATTCCTTGATACCTAGTAGATAGAGCTATGATTTACAAATTAGTAGCAAAACTTCGTGCAACAGGAGTACTGCTGAATAGAAGGAAAACTCAACTTACACATGTTCATACTGAAGACAAATTGGATGAGATAAGTGCCTGTTTAGAATACAGTCTGAGAAAATCTATTTCCCTTTATATTTCAAATCATATTATATTGTACATGTTTACTGTATTCAGGACCTTTGTGGTCACTCAAATTCTTTGTGCTGATGTCTTTAATGATATGAATAAATAAATGTTAGTTAGTGAAACAGACAGGGATATGAGGTATGTTTGCATATTTGACAACAAAACTGTTGAAATTGAGACTGTACAAAACAGCCATGGCACTTTTTGCCAGTAAGGTGAGTGCAAATTTTTGTGCCATCAAATACATGACAAAGTCGGCAGAAAATCTTCTCCTAAATCAGACACTCGTTATGGATATACTTACACAGATTAAAACAGAAAAATGGTTAAGAGATATGTTAAAGGTGCCATTTAACTATTTAATAATGTAAAAATATTGTCTTACTTGTGGACATTACTGTTGTATAAAAAAATTGTAAACCTCCCTAATTAGTCATCCTTGAGTAATACTGTTACTTAAAATATGTACGTCTTAGAATGAACAGCATGCAGTACTGTATGTGCCTGGTTGTAGGGTGGGTGTTAATGTTATTGAGGAGTTTTAGTTCAATTATATATTTATTTGGGAATATTTGATTTGAAATATTTCTAATTTTCTGTAAACTTTAACCCTTGTTACGAATCACGTAGAGATTTAGTTTTGACTGCAGCTCCATTTCTATGAAGCAAAATTGATTGATCCTGTAATTAACTGTATTTTCTGTTGAACTTCTGTCATCAGTGAATTTTTATCACAACCTTCATAAAAACCATCACGTAATTTATTATTTTTATAATTATCTGACTAGATAATTTGCTTAGAACCAGACTTTTGAGCATTCCACCATGTGCTGGAACTTAAGATCTCCAACTTTTCAGAACTGAATACAGATTCCGTATACAGGGCAATACAGTAAGACTTGAAGAATCACCTACTTACTCCATTGAGCCCATTGTGCCTGGCTACTCCAAACAACTGGTCCAAGCATAACAGGCTCAACAGAGAAGATGCCCGTCAAGTCTTAGTGTCCTAAAGATGGAACATATGTGCGGTTCTGAAACATAAGAGATTTTATGTTCCAGCACACGTGTTATGAAATACACAAAGGTCTGCTTCAGAACACAATCAACGCAAAAGTGTAAAACTATAAATAATTTGCTATTCAAGATGTAAATTTATTCTATTTCAAAAGGCAATTATTCATATTTATTTGTTAGTAACATCATGAAATTCTGCCTGGATTTCTCATAACAACCTCTTTTACATAGAAAATGGAATACGTATGCTCATTTCAGTAAAGTTTTTAAGGCTTGTAAATGATCAAGTGTGTCATCATCGTCAGATATGGTTTTCAGAGGTTCATACATAAATTTGTTTCCTTAAAATTTCTTAGAAAACCATTCCCTCACCAAATGTAACACAAATTTTATTATATGTAATATGTCAAGGAGAAATCTGTATGACAGATTTTTTTTGAGTCATCTACAACTTACGGACTTCAGTTGTATTTCAAGTATTGTCTCGATTTCTTTCTTCATTGTAAGAGCACGAAAATGCCAAACTCTTATCAAAGAAAATGTGAAAATTATTTTCTGGAATCCGCAGAGATTATAGGAAAGTATATTTTTGACATATTGCTTCAAGAAAAATAATTTTATTATTATTTTTTTGTATTTCATACATTTCCTACACTTATGCATTTCTATGAAAAATTCACTGGTTATAAAGTTAGGTATTTCCTCAGGTTGCAACTCTGTTTTCCCAATTTCTTTCACTTCCTTCCCTCACATCGAGAGTAAAGAAGAACAGGAAATAGGAGACAGTGTGACTAATAATAAAAGCGTACTAGCTAGAAAACATTGCTTTGAAGCTTCATTTTGTCAATGGTGTGACTATTCTAACAGCTCATCTGCATTTCAGCATAAGACATTTTTTTTTTATCCAGGACGAGCGCATAAAAATGTTGGTCACATCATTTAAGACCTGCAACATATTTATATTTCAGATGTAGTAAAATTAGGTAATAAAGTGCTAAGTTAAATTAATATACAGGGCATTTACTACGTAAGGATTTATGTGCTTTGTTACAATCAGCTTTATGTTATTGTCTCAGTAAATTTTATTGAGCTAACCTTATTTTACATACATTCTGTGTACAACAATTTGTAAAAATACATATGCAACAAACAGGAAACACTTTAGTACCGGTATATTATACGTATGTTGAAGACGTGTTAAAAATGTCAGCTGCAAAGTATTACAAATAAAGACATGTTGGATATTTATACAAATTATATTTGTTACGGGGATATAGATTGAATGTAATTTTGTTCTAAAATAAACTTTGAAAAAATAATATTTATTTCTAGACTGTGTAAATTCATTCAGAATTATAATGGCACCCTCAAGTCAATTATCCTTGGAAACTAGACATGAAACATGAATGAGAAATATGAACTGCTTGTATGGAAACATTAAAACATTATAATGTATAAAATTATTTGTATGACATTTTTGGAGGATGAAAGCAGTAGAGAGAAATTATTGTCTTTATGGAAGACCATACTAGTGAATTCATTAACTTTACACTTTTATTTGGCTGACCAGTGAAGCCACGAATTGGGATTAAATGGCACCTTATCATTATGTGCTTCTGACTCATAATTGAAAAGAAGCCTATGAAATCTGGACATGTGTTGCAAGATAAATTATGTAGCACACAGAATTTAAAGGTTTTTCTTTGAGTTAAATAACTTGGGCTTCAAAATGCATAAATTACAGTTTGCACATAATTGTATTAACTTATTAGGTGAGAATTCAGAGAATTTACATCAAGTAATGACTTCGATTTATTCAGGAATGTGTTCTGTCATTAGAAATGAAGACGACAAATTTCTTCAAAAAGTTTGAGATAATCCCTTTTTTTCTCGTGTAATATGGTGAACAAACATCCCCCTCCACAAAAAGAAGGCACTCGTAAAGTTATTAAAAATTGTGTTGTATATTAATAAAAGATGTGTTAGCTTATTATTTTCGTGACGAAAATCAGTGTTATGTTATTTATTTACGTCGTGTCAGCTTCTCTATTATACCCGAACAACAGATGGACTCCCGTACTGTGGGATTGTCACGTCTTACACGGGGTTCGAACCCCCACGCTTCTATGCAGCATTGAAGTTGCACTGTGTGTGTACATTACTGCCAACACACCACGTCATAGAAGAAACTACTTGTCACGACTGCATTACGTATGACATTTGAGTCATCATTTATCTGCTACTAAAGACGTAATAAGTGAGAAGGTTTAGAAACGTTACGCAACATTTCCCTCCATGAAACATGAGTTTGTTCCAGCAAGCAATTCAGAACGCGTTCCGAACAAATACCGAACTTCTTTCGACGCATGCGCCAGTTGTGAACGGTGTCAGAACTAGTTCGGGATTTTACGTTCTTCTTTCACGGCCTTCGGAGTTTCTTCTCCTTTTAAAATTATGTTCATCTTCCGAATTTAATTCTTTGTAAAATATATCTCTATCATCTTCCAAATCATTCATGACGGACTATTTTTTTTTATTATAACCTGCCTAGTCTCGAAGCATTTTAACTCCATCTGCGCATGCTTCAAAAGTTCGGAATTCTCAATTCCTGCTCTTAATCGAAAACCGATTTCACTCGTTCCGATTGAGTTCTAAAGCACCTTGAAAGAGGAAGTAGAAGTTCATAATCGATTCTGAACCCTGCTGAAACAAACCTATTGTAACCGTTCCCGTTCAAGAATCGTTTTACAGATGGAATCAGCGGAATTCTGACCGGGATTTTTTGTTCTTCAAAATGGATCTGAAGGAGCATTCATCAACTATGTAAATCCAAATTATTGGTCCTGCTTTATTTATTTATTATTTTGAAAATTTAACAATTAATACTGTGTTATTTAGTCAATTGTCCGAAGACAGGTCTGAACCTCACAAGTGATACCAAGAAGGCAACTATGGGGTAGGTGGCCAGTTCCTTTCCCCCTCCATTGCATACATCGCCCACTAGCTACATATTACACTAGTCAGACTTCAGATGCATACAAACAATTATTGTTCTTCCTCTGACACAACGTCAAGTGAGATGTACTGCCTGATAATAGATGTACATATGACGGGTACGCGGGAAAAACGATGAATGTCACAATTCTGTTAAGGTTGATGTCTTTATCTAATTCAATGGATCACTACGAAATTTAGTGTTGTTCTTATGAAAACTGATAAAAAGGAGAATTACCACCACTAATACAGTAATCCTGTCCTTTATTTTCTATAGAAACAGCAATACGTCTTGCAGTTATATACTCAATTAGATCATTATCTAATCCTTAACAGAAATGTGACATTCATCGTTCTTCCCCAATACCCTTCATATCAGCCAGAACCTCTATTAGAGGATTAATTAATATTAAAAACTAAAATCTGGAATTATCATTAAGTGCTACACAATTTTAACTTGTAATTTGTGTGCTAAATGCACGGCCTGTGCGACACGCTCTGTTGTTATCCTTTGGGGCAGTCGAACTTACTTTTCTTCGTAAGCTCAGGATCTAATCTACCATAGATGAAGACTGAAAACTATCATTAGATACGTGAAACGGTGCACCTTAATTACACTAATTTAAAATGAGCGTCAAAAGCTATCTCTCTTTAAATCGCGTGTTAAAATATGCGTTACTTAAAAAAATTAATTGTGCATAGTATTGCCTATACAATAACTGTTACAAGGTTGGGAATAAAAGGAAAAGAAGCAATTTTAAGTATGATTTACGTAAAATTATCATAATTGAATTCAAAATTAACATTTACATAAACAAATCCAGGACAATTTGCCTCGATTAACAGTACCGGTAAATATACTGCACATTCTTACGCAACTTCCCCTCCCCCTCACCCGAGATATAAACGCAGCCTATTGATACGTTTAGACTTATGTTCAAATATGGTGAGCTATAATAAGATTAACATTTTCACACATTGGTCTTTTTTTTTATGATTTCTGTTTTCAGAATTGAAACTTAGCGATTGTGTGTAACAAGTAACACTAATTGCTTTTGTGCTCATTATACTTTCGCTTTATGACTGGTGAGCGTACCGGTACTAGTCATCTCTCATTTTAATTTCCGCATGGGCTCTGTAAATAACATCCTTTCTTTTTCGGTTTCATTTAATTTATTGTAATCCATAAATCTTACATCAGCATTATAGCTTTCAAATGCGAAACAAGTAAAGAATTATTCAACAATGTATAATGCATAGTAAGCAGATTAATTCAAATTAGCAAATATGAATTTCTCAACGTTTTCCATGTTCTTACAAATATGTGTTAAAATATTACATGCAAAGACTTCTCTTTTTCCTCAGAGCCATATTTTATTTCGAACTACGTATGACTGTAGCTATTTATGTTTTAAAAGTAATGCGTAAATTTCCCAGCTAAAACAATGATTACAAAATCGTCTGGTAATTCGCACGATAAAATTGTAACTTGTGGTAATGCCTCTATCGGATTATATTTCACAATGATTTGTTGCTTCGCGGTTGCAACAAAGGGAAACTACATAGTAGCATAGGCGTTAACATAACGTGCTACTCTCGTATCAAAATCATATGTCTTGTTTGCAGAGCTCGGAGGAAAATTTTTGTATAATGTACCCTTATTGAATGGTGAATATAACTTTCAATTGTAGCAAAAACGTTTAGTTAACACTCGTATAGTTCGGGCGGGGATAGTTATTGATGCGGCTGCTTTTACTGCATTGATTGCGTGTCCTTGTTTACGTGCTGCGTTTGGCAACAGTGTACAGGAGCCCATGTGACAAGGAGGAAACGTGACAGGCAGGGTGACGCTTGTCTTGTTCCCGGGACCACGACCGGGTTTCCGCGGGCGGTCGTCTTGTTAACAAGAAGTAAACGGGGAGTCAGATAACCGACTGTGTTTTAACAGGGCGGTATGATGCAAAATTACAATAGTGTTCAAATGTTTATCCGATAATTAAAAATTTCTTGTGGGGAGGAGGGGTGCATGCTAAGTGTACGACCCATAACACGAACACGCCCTGTCCGCGTTACGTCACATGCTGCACTCCGATTGGTCCGTTAGTAGACCCCAGACACGTGAACCGAGTAGCAGCAAGCATGGCAGCTTGTGCGCAGTGGTTTCTATTTTTTTTGTGGGCCTAGAGATCGATCATTTTTCGTTATTTTTGTACCTGAAAACCAGTGGATAAGTGTGGCAGTGAATTGCTGTTGGCTTTGTGGATCCTTGCATGTGGAAAGACTCGTGAGTTTTTCATCAGTTATGCAGTAATAATGTGTGTGAATTATGGTCAGGGTTTTGGTGGCTGCGTGGCGTGTTGGCGGTCCATAATTGCTCGGCCAATCGTTGCAAACATCCTTTTGTGACGTAACCGGCCTGGCGACGATTCATTGGCAGTTGTCGTTGGCAACCCAAACACTCACGTCACTCACGGCCAGGGCCGGGGCTGGCAGTGGCTGTGAGGTCCATGCTGCAGCCCTGTCTGGTGTGTTTATTGTACATTCCTTAATAACATCAGAATTGTTGTGTGTGCTAATAATGGAGGCGTAAGCTCGGACGGCGGGAGGGCGAATTCCAGAAGAACAATGAGTCTGGAGACGCTTCTGGAAGCGGCGCGGTTTGTGGAGTTGCAAGAAGCCCAACGGCTACAACAGTCGTCATCTTCGGCTTCTTCCTTGGCACGTGGTGTTGCTGGTGAGTTCATACTTGCAGATTTTACTTACTTTTTATTTTTTATCGCGTAAATTGTGTCACGAATGTAGGTTGTTTACTTTCGCGAGCTCGTCCGCGTTCGGCTGCGGCCATTTTTTACCCATTTTCGACCGCGAAAGGGCTATATGTTGCATGTAACTAGTGTCGTGCCTGCTGCAGTATTCGTTGACACTGTTCTGTCCGGATGACGGCATGATGAGACGTGCCTTATCGATTACCGTAACAGGGCTCGAAGGGTTCGGGCCCTGCCATGTGCATAACGACCAGATGCGCAAGAAAAGATCTCGGTCACGAACCCATTTCCCTGATGTATTCGTATAACCTCAGTAGAGAATATCTTGGGTATAAAGTGAAGTAAATTTGAAAATAATGCAGTGTTTACCTACCTGTCATCGTACGCAAAGGTCAATGGCTTACGCGACCGTTATGTTGACTTATCGTGGGTTTTCGTATGGAAAGAAAGTATTAAGTGATAAAATATATTATATGTATGTTGGAAAGTTTCTGCATTGTCTGTTTTTGAGGCTTAAGAGGTTAAAGACAAATTGGTGTAGGCCTATAATTACGCATGCGGTGATGTGTCGCCCTAGACTGAGCATATTCTATTATTGAACAACGTTGCCACATTGTACTTCAGTATGACATGTGCAAGTTTGTTATGCAGTCGATAGATGGAACTATTGTGATTAATGTTTCCTACACTTTTGGTAACAGATGGCAGTGGCTGTGATGGCGTGTGGGAGCATTTAACAAAATTGTTCGCACCTCGACATACATTCTCTCATTAATTTATGTTTTCGTTACCTCTACCGGGATGTTAACCTCTTGCTCAGGATCACATTATGATAATAGTCCCGTATGTAATTTGTACTCGAATGAAGGGCATTTCCTGCAGCCAGCAGCAGGTGCTGGTCTCTAGGTTGTGAATGTTTTGACCTCTGAGCTGGATCGATCACATCGGTCATAGGTCAGTGACTGGCGAACCCCAATACCACGTGTGCCGGAAGTACGTCACATGTTTGCCGCTTGTATTAGTCATGATCAATTCTTTTAGACTGTATTATTTAAAGAGAATCATGCTGATAAGATAAGAGAAATTTTCCCTTTATTATAGGAGAAACTTTGTATCTTTAGGACAATTAAAGTCTATTCTATTACAGAATCGCATAACTTGTTGCTTTCTGAAATTTCTAAATTCCAGTGTCTTTACTTTCAAATTAAGCTGTTATTGAACATTTAAGTTGTATTTCTGCTATATGATGGAAGCAATATTTGTACAGAAAGATAAATCGTAGGTATTGAAAGTCGACCGGTTTCACATGTATCATGCCATCATCGTATTAGAAATATGTCTTGCGTCTTATGCAACAGAGTACAAGGCCTACACGGAGAACCACGTGGACAAGACTTTCACCTCATTCACTTGCGCGGAAATGCGTAGTTCCCTTAAAAGCGCGTTCATCTTCCACTTTTCCATAAAACGGGTTTTACTTACAGGATTCGGAATTACGTGAGTGTAAATAAGATACAGGTTACATTCGTGCATTGAATGACCACATCCTTGACCGGTGGGGGGTTATGTGACCTGTCAAGAAGCTGAGATGGGTGGGGGAAGGGTGGTAGCACGATACATAAATAGCAAAGCCCTCGCAAAAAACAGCTTCACTCGCGATAAGTCATGGTGCGGTACGGAGCAGCTGGCAACAGTGCTTGACTGGGGATTTTCGTGTGGTGGGCGGAGCGTTGTCAGTCAGTCGGCGCAGGGAGTGTGGCTCAGTCAGTGCGTGGACATGTCCCGGTGCTGATGTACGGCAGCATGGGCGTGCTCGTGGACCACCAGCAAGCAGGCGGTGTCAGGATCATGCCGCCGCCCAAGAAGAAGTGGATACGTCACTATCTGCTCGGTAAGGCATCAAAATCGCCCCCTCCCCCGAAATTTTTAACTTTCCGAAAAAATATGGGCGGTGTTGGTGACGTAATTTCTGCGATAATATGAGAGCATCTATTTTTGGGTCAAGGGTCTTGGCAACGCGCATGCGCGGCCCGCCTACGGCGTGACCTGGCTGTCACGTGGCGAGCGGCGACCCACATTGAATGTCAGGGCTATCGATCTGTCCTTGTTGGCTTCAGTCGTGTCTGTGTGTTTTGCAGAGGAAGAGCCCTCGCCTGGGGGTTTCCTGTCCTTCGCCGCCGCGGCGCCTCCCCCGCCGCCGCCACCACCACCGCGCCCTCCGCCGGCCGCTGCTGCCGCCTCTCAACAGCCGCCCCCACCGCCCGCTGCCGCCGCCGGCAGACCCGCCCACCATCAACACGTCTCCAATGGGGGCCCCGCCCCTCCGGACTCTTCCGTCGCGGCAGAAGAGTCGAAGGAATTCCAGAAGCGAGCGTGAGTGTCTGACAAGGGACATTTATTCAGAGGTGCCAACCTTAATCCAAAATTACATCAAATTATGCTGAAATTCCTCTCTCAGCATTCTCAGCAATATTTTATAACATTACTGTTTTACGAGTCTCTGTAAATGAAATCTCTTTAGAGGTAATAAAAGTTAGGAAAGTGATGACACATTATATTAGCTACTATGTGACATTGTTACGTCGCAATTCATTTTATTAGCATAATATATAAATTATGAGCAATCTTGCATTAAAGGTGACTTACCCCTACAGACAATTTAGCTTTAATCATTTCCTGAAAGATAATGTAAACATGTGGTGTCAGCCTTAAATATTGAGATAGGTAAAATTAAGAAAAAAAAAAAAGAACTTAATTAAAACCCAGTTAGCTTTCAAATTTTCAAATAATTACAGACCAGTGGTCCTATAATATAGTCATAGGGACTCGCTTAAGTTAGTGTCTTTGATAGAATGTTAATTAATGATATTTTATTTCACTATTGCTTCGAAAATCGCACCTTTAACAGTCTGATGGTATGCTGAAAACCATGAAGTTTTAGTTGTGTTAATAACTCGCATAATAATGAGCTGCTTCGCGTGAGAATGTTTACTGCTTGTTAGTTACAGTGGTGTTGGTATTGTTGCAGGGCGGGCACGCGCGAAGTTCACAACAAACTGGAGAAGAACCGTCGCGCCCACCTGAAGGAGTGCTTTGAACTGCTGAAGCGACAGCTTCCCGCGTCGCAGGATGAGAAGAAGTCTTCCAACCTGAGCATCCTGCACAGCGCCCTGCGCCACATCCAGGTACGCCACGTGCCGCGCCGAGCACGTGGCTCCCGGCGTTGCCAAATCGTTGGCCTTGGAGGGGGGAGAAGGAAGGCGGGCGGTAACAAGGACTGTAGAGGGGAGATTCCTGACCTTTCGTGACCTTCGTTGAAGGCATGCTCACCTTAGTCACTCAAATTAGAGGTCCTTTGAGTTCGAAAAATACGCCACGGGATTATTTTCGTTACCAGCCCGTCACTACTAGCGGACTTGTTATCTCTCCCACCACGTCCAGACTGTTTACGACAAGACATATGCAAACTAATCTTTGGCTGTATCTCTAGATTTTAAATACGGTAAATTTCCTAACGACTTCGCATTATTCCGTGAAGAACGTAGGTTTTAGCTATCAGTAAAGCGATATTTCTAGAACAGTTATTCTAGTTTATTGTAGAAACTAAAGCAAATAATTAATATCGAGAAAGAAAATTTCATTTTGGTTATTACGTTCTTAATAAGAAATCGCTTATCGTACTTTTATGCACTTATGTTAAAGAGAATTTATGTAAAATACTTTCGACATTGTGTCCAATTCTACGTTAGATTTTACTTGTACCAAATTGGGTATACCTACTTCGATATCAGTAACCATTTTGATTTTAAGTCGTAAATAGCTACTGTCACGGTCTTGGTAATTTTCCTACTGCTAAGTGATAATTTCTGATAACATTAATTATGTATGTCACGGCTATAATAAAACACAGCATAATTGTTACGATAAAATTGTTACTTTGCTATGTTTGGTTACATTTGCAGAAAGGAACCCAACTTTTCTTTCGTGACTTTTTTTTGTCATATAATCAGTTACGGTAACCTTTTCATTGTCTGTCTCCACAAGACTTCCATCATTAAATTTGATGAATCGATATATTATCAAAACTTGAATCAAACTTCATAGCATATTTTAAAAGTAACGTAATTCGAACAGTGTTTATTTATTATTTTTTTTGTATTAGCTTTTTTTCCCTGTCTTGTCAAATGACCAACAAAATTCAGGGGTTTGCATGAAGTCTAGGAGTTGCACGTATCCTAGAATTTTCACTGCAGGAACCTCTAATGATGGTGTATTCAGGGGATTATATGTTGCGGTAGTTTCCACATTGCTTCCTAATGAAGACAGTGATGAGTAAAAGAAATGAATAGTAAAATGATGACAGACGAAACTCGCCTCAAAACCATCTTTGTCATGGACTTCAAAATAAAAAATCATTTTCCAGCTCCTTGATTAATAATACAGAAATCAGGTACAACATTTGAAATGTTTTATATATATATATTTATTTATTTTAACTGGTAATACCTGCTGGTACTGAAATATTTTGAGACAAAGAAAAAAAATATTTATTCTTCTTCTTCTCTTGAATCTTGTCAGTGAAGCTTTGCTCTCTTCTCTAATTTGGTACCATACTTTACTAAACACAGATTCTAAAGGGTTGAAGGATTCATCCATAGTAACGTCAGCTTGTTAGTTCTAACAAAAGGATATAGGGTTTCTTAAGTTGTATTTGCAGAATTTTTTTCTTACTAGCTTTTGTTAAGTTTGGAATGAACTCTTTCTCGCCTTCTGCTTATTTTCTGTCTCCCCTTCATTCCTTCCCCTATTACAAGTTTGTGTTTCTATATGTTGTACATATTTATCAAGGGCAATACAGCTGTTTGCGTTGCCAGATTTATTCTATATTCATTTTCTCCTGTCTTGCCTTGCTTTTCCTTAGGTGATAAGTGATGATGGCCTTGATCTCATTACGACATTAATTTCGAGTATGTCACGATTTTTTTTACTGTAATGGTGTTATGTGAAAAAATTGATATTCATACACAATCATGTAAAGTAAACTTCTAAAAAGATAAGTTGAATGACCATATTTATTACTAATAACTTTTATAACATTTTCGTTCATAACAATTTTTGCCTAGTTGCAAGGTCAGACTTGAAGGCTACCTACTTACACTTTCATTATTCCCAATAGAATAATCTCAGTTACAGACACTTATAAATAATTAATACTGTTATATGTTATATTGCGTCCATAATATTTATTAGGATACCTATTAGTAAATTATTGTTACCTTTCTTTTAATTATACCTATATAAACTTTCTTCTCCCTGCTTTGAACCTCTACAAATGCATAGAGAAAATATTAAGATGTTTCATAAATCTGGTTACTTACCATAACTTTGATTACCAAAAACTTACATTATTTATTTATTTATTTATTTATTTATTTTATTTTTATTATTATTATTTTTTTTTACATTCCTGATACATATACCCTATGTTCTACATGTTTCACAGCAGGTAATTTTATACTTTTTTTTTTTTCAATCAATATCTCTGTTTATATTTTATATTCTTGAATTATCATTGAGAAAACATTCATAAGTGACATCACTTACTACACATTCACAAAAAAAAAAAAAAAAGACAATTTTCGTTTTCAGATCGCACACAAAAGGCATATTCTATAACCCGAAAAGTAAGATATCTGGCTTCATTTATAAATTGCGTAGCTGAAGTAAATGTAGATATGTGACTAATTTTGCAAGGATTCACATGAAATAGCTATGTGTAACAATTTATAATTTTTATTATTATTTACGAAAAATATATTTTTAAAAGTGGTACAAATATTGTGGTTTTTAATGAGATTGGAAATATATTCTTCTTGCCGAATAACCAGCAATACTGTGAATTAAAGTCATAATAGAGGAAGTTGCACTTTTTTATATATAAACTTCGCACTTAATGCTTTTTTCACACTTATTCGTTTTTTCTGAGGTCCATGACAATTTAATTAGGATATACTATGTGTTTTTCATTTAGAGAGATACGAAATGTCATTTATATATTTGTTCTAAATCAGTTTTTCTCGAAATTGAGTTCTCAGTGAAAATGCAAGAACGCGAAAATACAGCATATATTCATTGTTAAAATGCAGCCCACTTTAAAATTCGAAGCTTCCCATTCTTGTCTCCAACAATTTTTGTGTCCTTAAAATATGATGCTGTTACTGCTTTATAAACATGATGTAACTGAACAAATTATGAAAAAATTGTCACAATTTGAGGACATGATTTTATTCCTTAGGAGCAAACAGTTCATAATAACTAACTTTTTGCGGGGGGGGGGGGGTAAAATAATCACATGTTATTACATAAAGATCACAAAATTAGAACAAAATAAGTCAATTTCGTAAAATTTTCTGGATTGGAGTTTGAAATGCAAATCAAGCTTTTAGGTTAACTCCCTATAAAGTTGATTTGAATAATTTCGAGGGAAAAATTGTTCCGGGGCTGGGTATTGAACCCGGGACCTTTAGTTAAATGTACCAACTCTCTACCAACTGAGCTACCCGGGAACTCTACCAGACACCAATGTTAACGAACAGTAACGTGTATTATGCAAATCAAGCTTTCAGATATAACTCCCTGTAAAGTTGATTTGAATATTTTCGAGGGAAAAATTGTTCCGGGGCTGAGTATCGAACCCGGGACCTTTAATTAAATACACCAACGCTCTACCAACTGAGCTACCCAGGAACTCTACCAGACACCGGCTAGTATATAGGACATGATGAATTTTGAGGAGTTATAACAGGTAGTGAGATCCATTCTGCAAACCACCTATAACAGCTGGGGAGATCATTGTGCAACCTTTACTGGTTGGATGATCGTTCACCTCTGCTGAGGTATGTGGACCAGTATTGCCCTTTAGGTGCTGTCACAATCAGGATTATTATTATTATTATTATTATTATTATTATTATTATTATTATTAATTTCATGAAAGGCTGCCATACTGTTGTTATTCCCAAATATATTATGTTGGTGAGCTATACTTTTGTACTTGCATTGGAATGTGTTAAGACTGTTTAATTATCTTTTCTTTACAACCTACAGTCTAGATAGATTAACGTTATATTGTTACATTCTTCACAGGTGTTTCTGCCCTTCCTGTTGCTCTATGCTAGAGTACAGGTTTATCATTCACAGAATTATACTCTATCCTGAGCTTTAACTAGAATTATACTTGTAGTGAATTAAGATCAGAAGTTGAGCGTTTTTCCTCCTATTTCCTTCTATTTTACAAATTACATTCCACTAACACTCTACTTTTCACTTTTCTCCCCCCATTTAATTAAAAAAAACATGCTGCATAATGTGTTATAAGCAGACATCAGATTCTAGGGCAAATGCCTATTTTGTTTCTTTAGGAGAAAAGTAAAAATAATTATTAATATTTGTGTTTCATGGAAATTGAAAGGTATTCAAAGAGTTTTATAGTGCCCTAAAATGCCCTAAAACGGTTATTAGAGCCTAATTTGTTAATATTCGCCTAAAAATGCCTAACTCACTGTAAAGTTTCGCATTTTACTCTTACTTTTTATAATTTATACATGCATTCACTGCGAAATTTAAGGCATTTAAAAAGTGGAAAGTTTGCTTCACACCGGCCATGAAACCATTGATAAAGGAAACAAAATGTTTTGAATCTCACGACACTCGCAATAGATTTCACCGAATTTAACATGTTTGGAGGCATAAATGCCGGCAAAGAACCAACCTTAGTTTTGAAGCAGGCAACAATCACAACATGTGCTGCTACCGATTCAGAGATATACTATACTATAAAAATGACTGTTTTCGGTCTGAAACCGATTAGCTGTACTGCCCTTCAGAGTGTCATAAAATCACAATTTTTGGAGAAAGAGTGTTTTTGAAATATTTATGAAAAGTCGTAAAACTGCGAATTAGTAGGGTAAACCGTTACAAAATATTTAAAACAATGGTCCTCCTAGTGTTAACACTACCAGGAAATGCAACAATAAGTGGAACTTTGTATTTTTGTCCAATTGAATCTCAATAACAACGGTTCATTTGAATGCTCGTTAACAGTTGCTCTTTCCCTCACCTTATTTGTGTTGAGAAGTTTTGAGTGGTAGGACGTTTTCCTGTGAAGTTTAACGCGATAATGCCGAAAAATATAAGTGCAAAATCTACATTGATCCGGCAATGGCTAACAGAATATTCAGAATTCACTTATGATGGAAAAATAATATTCTGCAAGATTGGTAGCAAACAGGTATGTAACAATAGTTGAAATATATAAATTCTATTAATTTTAATGAGTAGGCCTATAATATTTATACATTGACTGAGCTATCCTGAGGTATAATTCTTTTTAAGACCACTACACTTTAACCTTTTAAATTCCGATAGTTAAAGTATTTGCAGGTCATTAAAATTTTGATTGTTCGAACCCACTAACTTTGTGATAGAAATACGGCAATACAACAATTAGGATTTTATTTTAATTCAGTTTACTTTACATTTTTAGATTTCGCAAGAAAAGAAGTGCCACCTAAAGCAGCATGTGCAAGGAGTGGCTCATAAGGCTAAAGCTCAGCAGAAAAATCAACTGCAACAAACTTTACTAACACAGCCTACTTCATCCAATCTCAGCAGCAATTTCTATGCTGATTTAACCAGAGCGTTTGTTGCTGCTAACATTCCCTGGAATGCAATTGAAAATCCGGTTTTAAGACAGTTTTTACAAAAATACTGCAAACAAAATATCCCATCTGAGTCGACCCTAAGAAAAAATTACTTAGACAGAATATACAATGAAACTTTAGCTTCCATTCGGGAGGATATAGGTGATTCTTACATGTGGGTCTCTGTGGATGAAACCTCAGATCCTATGAATAGGTATATAGCAAATATGGTAGTAGGAAAACTTAGTCCTGATGGACCTTCGATTCCACACCTCGTATGTGTTAAGGAACTTTCGAAAGTGAATAGCCAAGCCATTGCTTATTTTGTAAATAAAGGCCTACAGTCTTTATATTCAGGTGATATAGACGATTCTAAAGTTCTGTTGTTTTGTACTGATGCTGCCTCATACATGGTTGCTGCAGCTCCACTTCTTAAAACATTTTATCCTAACCTCACGCATGTAATCTGTCTAGCACATGGCCTTCACAGGGTTTCTGAAACAATCCGGAATGAATTTCCTCTTGTCAATTCGTTTATTTCTAACACAAGAAAATGTTTTTGTAAAGCCCCATCCAGGATTTCAATATTCAGAGAGAACTTTCCAGATATCCCACTCCCACCTCAGCCGGTTGTTACACGATGGGGAACCTGGATTCAGTCAGTGGTGTATTATTCTAAGTATTTTAAAGAAGTGGTCACAGTTATTGATAAATTACCTGAAACTGATAGTGCAGCGTGTGTGAAAGCAGTGAAAGATTGTCTGAATGACTCACGAGTGAAAAACGATATTGCCTACATAACATCAAACTTTTCTTTCATACCTGCAAGCATTGAACAATTAGAACGTGAAAAACAATCTCTTTGTAGCCAAATAGCAATAGTAAAGGAAGCTCAAATGAACATACATTCTGCTTTGGGCGAAACTGGGAAAAAAGTTAAAAATAAGTGAGACAATGTATTAAATAAGAATGTAGGATTTTCATTGTTGGAAAAAGTATCAAGAGTGATATCGGGGGAAAGTGTAAATGTTCCAGTAAGTATTGATGTTTCTATTGTACCTAATTTAAAATTTGCGCCTCTCACATCAGTTTCGGTTGAAAGAAGTTTTTCTGCTTTCAAAATGATTCTGAGTGACAAAAGGCAAAGGTTAACTGTGGAGAATTTAGAAAAAATTCTGGTGGTGTACTGTGCAGATAATTATAATAAAGTCTGAGCATGGAACTGAATTTCAATAACTTAAAATGAGTAATCTTGATATCAATAATCATTATTTCATTAGTTTCAATATATTAAATTTGTACAGCTCTGTTTATAAATATAATATAGTATTTTTTTTTAATGTTTAAACATACTTTTTTGTGCGTATTTTAGTGTATAACTAAAAATTTCAGTGAAAGAAATAAGTATGATAACTTGATGTGCCTAAAATGCCTATTTTCATTAAAACAGAGCCTAATTTTACAAATTTTGAGCTTATTTTAGGCGCCTAAAACTGCAATTTTTAGTGCCTAAAAAACCGATGTCTAGTTATAAGATTTTACATTCAGATGGAGATGGTGAGCTAGTACAGATTTCTCTGTGTAACAGACTGGTGCTAAAACAGACATTGCAAGGTGTATGGGGAAATGCTTAGTTGATGAGAGTCCCTAGATATAGGATTGGTTTGTAAGATGTGGTGACTGTTAAGAAACTGGCTCGAACCTATCTGTGTAGTATGTCTTGGCTGCAAATCTACTCATTGAGCTGTCTCAACTCATCCCTTTCCCCTCACAAGAGGTTATATGCACATTGATCATAGTGCCGAAGGACTTCAATCTGTCTCGCCTTAGATAAAGTAAGAAAAGAAGTGCTTCTTCATGAAAAATTTTCTTGCTGTCTTTCAGGGTGATCTCATATGGTATGAAATTATTTGTCTGATTGTTCATTTGCTCTACAGAAATTATGCAGACAATCCAGAGACAAGTATAAATTTGCATAAGTTGATTAGTTTAACTTGCTTTATAACCTGTAAAACCAAACTGCAGCTTCCAAAATAATTGCACCTATTGTGAACATTAGAATAGATTACGTATGGCAGTTTTGTCTTTGTGTATTACCTACACATTGGTTCATCAGTGATACCAATGAATTATAGGTGTCAGTTGTTATTCTCATCTGATTCATGTTCTCTTAGACGAATAGTAACAATTGCAGTTTGTGTTGCTTCCAGTCTCTGCGACGAAAGGAGAGAGAATTTGAACATGAGATGGAACGGCTTGCACGGGAGAAGATCGCTGCTCAGCAGAGATTGGCAGTGCTGAAGAAGGAGCTGTCGGCACAGTGGGACCACATCGATTTCAACACTCTTCTGCCAGACAGTGCGCACGTGCTGGACGATCCGCGCAACAGGGACCACGTGTCCCACACTACCTCCACTGCCACAGAACGGGACGAGGCTATGAGTGATGCTGAGGAGCCGCTCACCAAGTGTGGCGTGCTGTATAGCAGCACGTCGTCTCTGTCCAGTGCTGCCACTGCCTGTTCACCACCACAGCTACCTCCCCCTCCACCCCCGCCGCCGGACCTACATGGACATGGAGGTGATGGCCCCAAATCCACACCTCCGACGCCAGTGATGCAGCTTCCTGTGTCCGCCCATGTGAGTGTTTACCACTGTTGTCAACTTTCTTCTTCTTCTTCACCTTATCATGTTTCTCTTCCTTGTTTTCCTTTTCCTTTTGTCTTGTCTTGTTTCCTTCTCTCATCTCTTCCTTTTTCTTCTTTCTCTTCTGTTTCTTCTTTTCCTTCTTTCATCTCTTCCTTTTCTTTTCTTTTTCTTCTTTCTCTTTTTCTTCCTTTCCTTCTCTTCCTCTTTCCCTTCTTTTCATTCTTTCCTTCTCCCTTCTCTTCCTTTTCTTTCCTTTTTTCTTCTTTCTCTTCTGTTTCTTCTTTTCCTTCTCTTCCCTTCTTTCCCTTCTCCCATGTCTTTCTTTTCTTACCGTTTTCTCCTTTCTCTTCTGTTTCTTTTCTTCCTGTTTCCCTTTTCATTCTTTCCTTCTCCCATCTCTTCCTTTTCTTTCCTTTTTCTTCTTTCTCTTCTGTTTCATTTTCTTCTCTTCCTCTTTTTCTTCTCTTCCTCTTTCCCTTCTTCATTCTTTCCTTCTCCCATCTCTTCCTTTTCTTTTCTTTTTCTTCTTACTCTTCTGTTCTTTTCCTTCTCTTCCTCTTTCCCTTCTTTTTCTCCTTTCCCTTTCCTTTTCATCCATTTCCTTCTCTTCTGTTCATGTTCATTCACCTTTCCCTTACGTTATTTTGTTTTCCTTCCTCTTTCTATTCTTTCCTCTTTCTGCTTTCTCTTTCTCCCTTCTCTTCCTCTCTGCTTTTCTCTTTCTTCTCTTTCCCTCTTTCATTTTCTTTCTCCATTTGCCTTCTTTCCCTTTCCTATTTTTCTCCTTTTTCGTTTTTCCTTTTCCCCTATTCCTACTTTCGTTCTCTTGTTTCTCCTTCTGTCTTGTTGTATTATATTTGGAAGGGGCACTATGATCCAACACTGCAACCTAAAAGATCTATCGTGCTTATCCTCCAGCTAGGTGCATTCCCAACCCATACAAGCTGACTACACTAAGGTTCGCTTCATATTCAGGTTTTGAGCATGCAACTCCATTCCTAGACCAGCCCCCTTCTTGAATCCCCAGCTGACATTCAGGGACTACTATGGAATAGCAGGATAGAATGATGTTGATGTCTAATGTGGGGAAACAGGAGAACCCTGAGAGTGACCTTGTATGCTACTATAGATTTTTAAAATTAAAAATTCCAAATCTGACTGGGACTCGAACCCAGACTGCCTGCGTGACAGGCTGAAGGTCTGACCCCACAGCTACTAGAGGAGCTTTCTTTCTGTTACTCCTTTGTTTAATAGTGAACAAGGAGGTTCATTTGCATCTAGTAATCTAGCATAGTGCTTTAAAATTATTTTTAGTTGTGTTGAATATTCTATGATTGGTGACTGGTATGTTGACAGATGGTGGGGACTACAGGTCTAGCAACGCTGGTGAGTCCCACCATCCAGCTGCTGGCTCCATCAGGACTGCGAATGTTGCCAGGAGACCCGCAGCCTCTGGCGCTCACTGTACATCCACCTCACCTGTCCACCACCAGTAAGAGCATTATTTCTTTATCAGGTCTCGGTACCTATACTGTAGTTGCAGGATTATTTGAATTAGGGTAGAGATAATTCATATCTTAATCTGCCACTTTTGCTGCATTTACTCTTAGTCTTCTTAATGCACTTTGTGTTTTATCTACCCATGTCTCACCAAGATTCTGAATCTGGATTTCTGCTTATGAGTAATTACTTATTTATTTATTTATTTGCACATAAATTATAAATTATCTCGCAACTAATATAACTTATAAACAAGAAGCTGTCATGTGAGATGAACAGTTTTTTACTTGTTATACGGACATTTTTTTCATATAGGAAGTCAAAGTTTTATGGCATTTACAATATTACTTCGAATAATGTAAGTGAAATAATTTTTGTTTCAGACCTTTAATTTATTTCATTACCTACACTACTGGTCAAAAGTTTTCGATCACCTATCACAACTATGGATTTGTGGTTAAAACAGGGATTTCGTTTTGAATATTCTATCATATCATAATGCTAGAGAGAGAAAATATTTATTTTGTTGGTCTATTTAGTTTTTCCGATGTGTTTGTACATTGAAATAAAGTATATAGTTGTTTTCATAGCTGAACGAAAACTTTTGACTGGCAGTGTACTTTTATATTTTAGCAGATAAATGCAATTGAATCAGACGGAGCTAAAAGGAATTAAGTCACTTTTGACAACTTTTCAGGAGAAGCAAAAAATATTCCACTGATAATACAAATATTATATTTTTATTTTATAGAAGACAAAAGAATATTTAAAAGTCTTAGTTCCTTCTTCCACCGTTCGATGCACATGACATCCGTTGTTCAAATTGTTGCATAACCCAAAACTTTATATTTTGACTTAATTCCTTTTAGCTCCGACTGATTCAATTAATTTTGAATGTCTGTGCAGTGTTTCGATTGCTTGATATAAATTTTAATAGTTTATTTTACATCTTGATACACAACTTTTAACACTGTATCACTTCGGATTATGTATGATAAGAACTTTCTTGTGTTAAATTTTAACGTACCTTGTTAACATGTTTCGACCTATTTTGGGTCATCTTCAGAACTGGTCGTTGTTGGTCTTGGCACCTCTTGTTTCCTCTGAGGGTGCGTTCGTAGTGTAAAGTGTATGTGGTGTGATGTTTTTATGGCTTTTATCCGTTCCGACCTATATTTGTGTATTAAATGACTTGTATAAGCCATAAAAACATCACACCACAAACACTTTACATACGAACGCACCCTCACAGGAAAAAAGAGGTGCCAAAACCAACAACGACCAGTTCTGAAGATGACCCAAAATAGGTCGAAACATGTTAACAAGGTACGTTAAAATTTAACACAAGAAAGTTCTTATCATACATATTCCGAGACTTATTTCATAAGATAAGCCTCAAATTCAAACTCTTGAATGAATCTTCTTTGAATGTTGTAATTTTTATAAATTTATGTAACAAACATATGAACATGTAGAAGCATCTCTAAATGGCTCATATAACTTAGATATTCTGTGCTTTTATCTGTAGAGTTAGTGTATGAAAATGAACTGAAATATAGCGTCTGTGTGAAAATTGTAGGCTGCTAAAACCAAAAGTAAAATATTGTCATAGCTGATCGGTATTAGATGATTGCTATGGCAACTGAGTGTTGAAAATGTCTTCCTTGGGTGTAGCATCACAATTTTCTTAAGATGCGAGTCTTTCAGTTATCTATACCATAGTCATTAATAATGCTACTGTAATGTGACTGCTGCTTCTAGTAGCAGAGTGCAGAGTGTTACTCTATCATTGGTAGATGTTGTCCTTTCAGCTACTTCTGCGGTGATGTCCCATCCTCGGCTGCGAGCGGGAAGTGGGAATGAGTCTGCAGACACCAGGACGACTGCAGCCATCACCTTGCCGACACTGCATCTAACAAACAAGATGGTGGCTGGGAGTGTCACCCTTGCAGCCGAGGCTGCCAGGCTCCCCGGGGGAGCGGAACTTAATATCCTGCCAGCCAATGGTACAATGCGGGCCACTGCAGGTGGCAAACATCACCCCATAACACTCACTGGAGGTTTGTACTTCATTTGCAAAGTAATCTTACAATAATTGTGATTTTTTTTAAGCTCAAAGTTTTTTTGCGTGAAAGTAGTGATACTGTGAACTGCTAAAGGAATGTATTTTTTTTTTAATTTAATTTAATTTTTTTAACACATGCCACATTTACAATCTGTCTACAAGAGACAATAAGTAAATATTATAAAAGAATGTGACATGAGTGGAGATGTTATTCCATGACAACACTCCAAAGGAAAAATAACAATGTTTCAAATAGCTGCATTAAAAATGAATGGAAGGTCAAGAGCATTGGTCCTTTTAAGTCTTCTTATTGTTTGACTATTTTCCAGCAAATTTAATGCATGATGATTGGGATGTTGATTTAATTGGTGCAGGTATTTTTTACTGAAAATGTATTTTTAGGACAAATATATTTTCAGTTCTTGTTAGTATAGAACACTACCAGTTCTCTTACCATCAGAATGTCATATTTTTTGTTTGACATTCGTCTGAATCTATGCAAATGTCTTAATAATTTCTGAAATGTTCATGTTCGTGTTGAATGTTGTCTCTTTGTTTAAGGTCTGACTCTTCCTAATGGTGTTCTGGGACATGCGGGAGTAACGCTCACGACAAAGTCAATTGCCCACACTCCTGGCTCAGGTGAGAATCTGACTTGTACTTGAACTACATAGGAGAAATGTTCTTGTTCTTATTATTAGTAGTATTTAGGCATATTATTTTTTATATCGTAATTTTAGAAATACAGACAGGGTTGCCAGATGTCCCAATTCGGCGGGACATGTCCCGATTCCCGCTTCGATTTGAGGCGGGATGCAAAAAGCCCCTCCTTTAGAAAATTAACGTCACTTGTATAATTGTATCGTTACCTAGTAACTATTTTGTTCTAGGCCTACATAATTACAACAAATTTAAATTAATTTTCTTCACAAGGTAGGTTTTCATATTGGAAAAAACTAATATTTTGGCAAATGTAAGGTTTGTAACAGCTAATTCAGTGGTGAATATGATATTTCTAAACATTTAAAAAGAGACTGGAAAAAAGCTTGTTGAAAATGCTAAAGTCCAGAAATAAATATTTAGGAAGCTCTGAAAATGTGTACTGCACAGTATGTTAAATTATGGGTTTCGAGCAGTAATATGGTAAGTCACACAAAATAAATATGAATTCAGGTTTCAGTAAATTTCATGTTATTGTTATCAATTAATAAACATTTAAATTTAAATATTTTGTCACATCTGGTGCCATCTTTTGAAATTTGTGCTTTAGAATTAATAATAACAGCTGGGATTTCGTTTTTTATTTTTATTATTATTTTTTTTTTATTTTATTTATTTTATTTTTTTTTTGGTAGTCATGAAAATGTCAAGTCTGCCCATATTCATACCATTCGTTCTTTAAAACAAAACAAGTACTGTATATTATGATGAAAAAAGAATGTCCCTCTTTGGTAGATCTAAAATCTGGCAATCCTGAGTACAGACATGATGTGTATATACATAATCAGTGGACAGGTGTATGCTTCTAACAGTTTTTAATAGAAGTTCATTTATAACTACAGTTTTCTATTCAGTTTGTCCTTCTTTCTTCAGCAAAAGTCGTTTTCGGTTTGTTCAGCTTGATTGTACCAAGGGGAGAATTTTAAATCGTACGTTGTACCCACACGGATTTTTAACACCTGCTATTTGTAATATTTTTACCTACGTATTAAAATCTTTCACCATTTTGTAAGTGCGACCTCACACTGGCATGCATCAAGACATACAGCAGACAAGACAAGGTGTCTCGAGGTGTGCTACAAGATAATGAACATTACACAAACTATTTATATTTCTGAGCTGTATTCTCAATAGTAGTTTAAACTGCTTGCATATTTTCAACACTCTTGACGGTAGATTAGTTTAAACCAATCAGTTAGTAATCCTGTGTTTCAGATTAATTTTTCATTACTGAAATTATAATGTTAATTGTTGTTAATAAATAATTTATATGATCTTATTTTGTATTTAAGATCAATATTTTATTTAATATCTTAAAAATTAAATAATGTTAAATATATTCATAGGGTACTATTATATTACGATGATGCAACAATAAAAAAAAAAGGGCTGAAATAAGCCAGTTTGATTTCTTGGCTCTGAGGCATAATTATGATGGCTTGTTTGAAATAAAATATAATTTAATAAAATGGAGAGAGAGAGAGAGAGAGAGAGAGAGAGAGAAAAACATGCAAAAGAGCTGAAAATTTCAGAGAAAAGGAATGCAAATTAAGGAGGCAAATTTAAATGGTGAGTTCCTTTACGAACTTAATAGCCACGTAGCCTCAATAAACTTTATTAATAGCCTTTTTATAGTTTGTATCCATCTTTAATTGTGATGATATCAGTTGAAATTCTTAATAGCTATCTGGATACATTTGCTAATATGACTGGAATTTCACTGGATCCTTAAATAACTCAAGTGCTAAAATGTGTGCACCATTCTGTGCACATGTCATATTGAGATCGTGAAACCACTTTTTCTTTTGTTACGTAATTTGAATCACATGTACAATATTTCGTCTTCATTTGAGGACGACATAGCTTCATCTAATCAAGAAAGAAAGGATACCAGTATCCTTCTTGTTTGAAATCCTGCTGAAGACAGTGTTCCTCCAATGTCGGAAGTGAGAAACATGTCTTGATATAGTCAGTGTGTGGCGTGCCTAATGGGAGGAGAACATTTGGCCGACCAATAGTGGTGCCCTCCCCCCTACCATTGCTGCTTGCATTCACCATCTTACAGAGCATTGCCGGATTAAGGCCTGTAACACACTACAGCGAGAGCTGTGAACTACTGCGTCAACACAGCTTAGCTTAGTGTAACGTCTTCACACTACAGCAAGAAATATGTTGTTACACAATGGAGCCATCTCTGTATGGATAATTCTTCTTCAGCTACAGGGATTAGGCCTATTGGCCTGTTCCGTCTTCAAGGCTTAAAACACGAATTTTATTACGTCATATGGAAGGCAGTTTGATTAAATATAGATATACAAGGCCTTTAGAGTGGAGATATTCGCAAGGAATATTGCTCATTGTTTAATGGAATCAGTTTAGAATGTAAGAAACATGAGGCATAATACATGTAAGACTAAGAAAAATTGAGCCTCAGAGAACTCCAGATAACCTTGTTAACACACTGTTGTATTTGTTATTCCTCTTCCATGGCACAACAGCCTGATTTCATACCCTGTAAAAGTTTCTGTGAAAGTAATTCTGCTAAAGTAGTTAATTGAAATTTGTTTAGACCCTATCGCAAAGTTTTGGTTCTAATGTTTAACTTTCTGTATTATAGAAATTATCATTAAATAATTCAAGATAACTCATGAATACTGATACTCTGCTTTTATGTAATCAGATTTCTAGATAAAGATAGGAGTTTTCGTACATTTTCAATATACAGTGATATGAATCAGTGCTATAGAAAATTCTTGAAAAATGTATAGAAAAATGTTATACACTGTATGATACTTACTTCATGTATTCATTTTCATTACAGAAGCAAGTGGCACTGTGCTGACACCTGCCATTCATGGAGCTGGAACAATCCCCACACACCTCACATCAGCAGGTAAGATTTACCTTTCTTCTCTTATATAGTTTAAGTATAGAATGCGTTGTTATGAGAGAGCTGAGATAATCATAGCTTGTGATATTAAAATTTGGGAAGGTTATTGACATCAAAGTAATCCTCTTCTTGTGAACTGTGACAATTTTATTGAAGTTCAGTGATGCCAGCAGCTGCTCTTCGACATACTTGCAAGTATACAAAGTCTGCCCTCTTTCATTGTTGAAATACAATGTTTTCACTCCTCTTCGAAGTAGAGAAACACAATTATGCTTCTACAGTGTAGTGATCATTGAAATAGTCACTATGATCTACAAGTTTAACAGTCTTAGCTAGAAGACTTACCGGTACCAAATTTCTTTCACAAATACAGTTCAGCAAAATTAAATGCTTAATTCATTTGCAAACTCTGTTCAGTTGTACAGCATATTCAGTTTCGTGCCATAATTCCTGAGATTTCAGTTTAAGAAAGTCATGACTGTTTTGAATTCACTTTGAGGTAAAGTAATCTCTACACAACTTCCAATGAAACTTAAATAGCAGGAGGTATGCCAAAATTAAGGTAACTTTATTGTGGGGTAGGGGGAAGAGTACTTGGAAGGCAACGCTTGTGGAGCCTTATTTCCACATAGAATTCAGTGATACCTTCCAACCCCTCAATCTGCTACCACAGTGAAATCCAAATCTCCTGACGTTTTGCGAGAGCCAATAACATGCAAGCGCGACGTTGTCAAACTTACAGAGTGGTTGATGTGTGCTCCACCAAACTCATCTGGGGGGAGGGATGGGCGGCTGGTGTTGAAGACAGGATCCATTCTCAATAACGAAACAGTGAAATGCTATAATACATAATTTATTCATACAATAATAAATAATGTATTCAGAAATCACACGTTTAAATTGATGTTTGTAAAAGCCAATGGTGTGTTTTCGAAATCATTTAAATTCGTCACTCTTTTAGGTATATTAATATGTTTCCTAGGCGAGATGAACAATTTCTTAGCATCCTGTGTTTCTGCTTTTGCACTTCCCTCAACCCAATATGAACAAATGCTAGGTAACTATAGGTGCTGGACCCAGACTCATTTCACTGGCATTATCACCTTCATTTCATTCACACTCTAAATAACCTGAGATGTTGATACAGCGTCGTAAAATAACCTACTAACTGTACAAGTTGGAAGATGAGACATGACCCAAATACATACAGATGAGAAAGCACTATCTTCCTTCCATCGGCCAATAAAGAAGAGAATCACAAGTGAGGGAGAAGAGGAATAGAAGTGCTATAGTATTCATGCAAAATAAGTCAACTGCTGGTATGTAGCATCATGTCTGGACTCATGTTACAGAATGAGCGCTGGTTTGAGTCCTCAGGAAGAAGAAATTTTCTCATAACATTTCGACCAGTGTATGTGACCAGTGCCCACCCAACATTATGATGAATTTGGGAAGCTACAATATGTCCGTTACGAAAACCAGCTGTAACAGCTGGAAGGATCATCATACTAACCAGAAGATACCTTCATTCTAGCCGGACAATTTTATTGCTTACTTCTGCTGAAGCATGTGGACGTGAAGCCTGTAGCTGGCTAGTCAGTCTTGGCCCTTAATAAGCTGACTGTACCATGTACTGAACTGTTGCAATTAGTATGTGACTGATGAGGGCATTGCACACTATTTCCTTACTTAGACTATGAGACGCTTTAATACCATCAATCTTTGTAACGAGATTACTGCCCTCGTCCATTGCTTTAAATAATCAAACTATATTACTCCACAGGAGTATAAAATGTTTTCAAACTGCAATTATCACCTCTCACGTGCTGACAGGTGTCTTAATGACGTCATCTCACTTTAATTTTGTGATACTGCGCTTACCAGTGTTTGCCTCAGGTCTCACTTTCCCATCAGAAGATTACTCCCGATAGTGTACTGAGGTTAATGATACAGCTGCAGAAAGATATACAGTTGCAGCGTGTCACTTCTAAAGGGGAACACTTGGGTGAATGACAGCAAAGAGAAGCCTTGCAGGTTGTGTAGGTAATGAGAATGATCAGTTGGAATGTCTAAAATGTGATCCATATCTCCTGACATTTGGGGCATGTTTACTTGTACAGCAATAGCCAGTAGCAATAGCACTGTGTTGCCACGTACGGATATTCATTGATGCCACTTGTAAAAATAATGTGTGTGCTTGGACAAGTTCTATGTGACAGGATGTTTACAGTACATGTGATTAGGTTGAATGACATTTTTCTGAATATAAAGAAACGAGAATCTCATTTCTACACCAGGTAGTTTGAATTTTATGCATCTTACTCGCATCCAGCTGATTCATCGTTTTTATGATTTTTCACAGTGATGTTTACCAATAAGAAAGCCTTTCGAAGCACCAAGACTATGAACTGTAAACAGTATCCATTCAGCAACATAAACATTAGCTAAAACTAATTATGAAGCTAGAGCCAAAAATGCCGGCTCGATTTCTGCTTGCGTTGTGTGTAGATATTCGATGTGCTTTGTGTCTCTCAATGAAATCAATAATCGTTTGTAATAAACATTTTCTATGTGTTCTGATCAGTTGATTACTTTATTTGTAGCATGAAATTAAATTATGCCACTTAGCAAGACCAGTAAAAATCCATGGTGCTACAGCCCATGAAGGCCCGAGACTGACCAGCCTGCTGCTGGTCTCACGTCCACATGCTGAAGCAGAGGTGGATGATCATCCAACCAGAATGGGGGTATCGTGTGGTTAGCACGATGATCCTCCCAGCCGTTATAGCTGGTTTCAGCAAGACTAGTACTAGTGAAAATATAGATCCAGTGGATATAGTAGTAAAGTTCGGAAAATTATATTTATGTCTGCAATATCTTCAGAAAATATTCGTCTGAAGAAAACCGTAAAAATCTTAACTTTTCTTAGTGTCAAGAACTAACTGTGTTCAATAAATATATCAATCGTATCATGTATTTGGGTCATGTCTCATCTTCCAACTTGTACAGTTAGGTTATTTTACGATGCTGTATCAACATCTCAGGTTATTTAGCGTGTGAATGAAATGAAGGTGATAATGCCAGTGAAATGAGTCTGGGTCCAGCACCTATAGTTACCTAGCATTTGTTCATATTGGGTTGAGGGAAAATCCCGAAAAAAACCTCAACCAGGTAACTTGCCCCAACCGGGAATCGAACCCTGGCCACCTGGTTTTGCGGCTAGACACACTAGCTGTTACTTCACAAGTGTGGACCCCAACCTGTACATGACATGCATGATGACATAATAAGGAAGTGGGAGTATCCCGGATACAAATATTGTGTTATAAATCATATGCAAACATAAACAAATAATTTAATTTTTTTTTCTTGTTTCATTCTCTCTAAAAAAAAAACACTATTTTGGAGGAATAATGCTTTTGAAATTTATCATAAGTAATATCACAAGAAATTTCCATTTTACTACTAAATTGATGAGCACAAAGAGCAAGTAAATAAAATTTATCCAAAGAAATGAAATTTTTTCGTGGTATTTCATGAAATCATTTTGCAAATAGAGTAATAAGTAATTAATAGATTAAGATAAATAAAATAGGAATTTACACAAATCCAAATTGCCCTCTATGCAACAAAGAAGAAGAAATGACTGAAGATCATCTCATAACCTGTGAAGTTCTACCTGATGGATCCACCACAGAGAAATATTGGAGAGCAAGAACGCTAATGGCTTCGTTGCCAAAGCCCGGCATTAGATAACAACAACAACTAGCTTAATATAATAACCACTTATTTACGTACATCGTATTTTATTTCATTTTCATTCTTAAAGAACTTATGAATGTATTTATTTATAAATAAGAATAAAGCCACCTACTTAAACTTCACATGAATTACAGAAACCAGGAAAGAATGGAAATACGAGGGGGATCCAGGAAATAACGACCGTTTTGTTGTAATAATTAAAAAAATATATATATTTATTTGAAAAAACAAAGTCTGTTACATAACTGAAGCTTCCTTTACTTCTCTACATAATCACCACCTACATTTAAACATTTGTCGTATCTGTTCACTAGCTTTAGAATTCCCGTGTTATACTCCTCTGCCGTCAGTTCATTAAGCCAGGTGTTCACTGTCTTCTTCAACTCTTCATCACTTCCAAAACGCGTACCACCCAGAAAGTCTTTCAGCTTAGTGAAAAGGTGAAAATCGCTAGGAGCAAGGTCTGGACTATAGGGCGGATGATCAAACATTTCCCAACCGAATTGATCCAGCAATTCTCGAGTTGAAGCAGCAGTGTGCGGGCGGGCACAGGTTTTGTGGTAGCCAAGATGTTGCGACACAATTTCACCAAGCAAAGAACGAGAAATGTCAGGAAAGGCAATATGCAATTCGTCGAGTGATGTGTGCCTGTCTTGCAAGATTCTGTCGTTCACTTTAGTCTTCAGGTCTTCTGTGATGAGTGATGGGCGTCCGGATCTAGTTTCATCGTGGACATTTGTTCGCCCATTGTTGAACATTTCGCACCATTTTCTCACATTTCTTTCATTCATTACAGTATCACCATACACTTCTTTCAATTGCCGGTAAATTTCTGCAGGTTTCAAATGTCGGGCATTCAAAAATCGAATCACACTCCTCACCTCACAGTCGGCGGGATTATCAATCACGTCGTTCATTTTGAAGTAACACAAAATGCACAATGGCGACTTGTTGCAACCAGTACTCACAACATTATGAGAACACATGTTAAGGAAGCCAGTTGACCTTCAAACAAGGAAGGGGAGTCAGCTGCATGGCGGGTATGCGCGAACGGTCGTTATTTCCTGGATCCCCCTCGTATTAATTTTTATTATAAACACAATGCAGTTTTTAAATATGGATATTTAATTAATTGTACAATTATGGAAGTGATATTCCATAGAATTAAATTTATTGAGTGTACTTGATGTTGATTATTTTTGAGTTTATTGAAAATTAGGTTATAATGTTTCTCATTGATTACTTGAAACAATTTTGGATTATTATTAGTAACAAAACAAGAGTGACAATATGAAATCGACAATATTCAGTGATAGAAGGCTCTGATTGATTGAAAATCAGTGGTTTCTTATATTCCATTAGACTAGACGGCAGTACGGGAGGCTGTTGGCTGCTATATGCGCCGTAGCATTTCTGGCATGTGACATCACAAGCTTGTACAGTAGAACCATCGGAATCAGTATGTAACAAGTACGACCCGAGTTCATTTGTTCACATGTGTGTGTGTAAGATAAATAAATGGAAGAAGAGACTGTAAAACGACAAGTATTGAACATGCAGGTGCGGAAAATATTGTTTAAGGTGTATAATTATTTTAAAAACCTTAACGAGCAGAACGCTGCCTGCCATCTTGATGCTGGCTGCGTTGCCAAAATACAAGAAATGACTGCAGAAGCATGTGGTGTGGGATTGAGGACCGTGCAAAGAATATTGTTCGTGAAGGAAACAGGGTTTGTTTGGTGTCATGCTTACAGTAATCAATTGCTAAGTTCATTATTGTCTTTTGATAATTTAAAATCTCTCCTGTGCTATTTGTATTGCACGTGCAGGTGACGTACGATGTGGCAATGTTGTACACTGCCTTGCCCTCTCTATCTGTCTCTCTCGATGCCAATGCTAGCAGACTACTGCCTTCCGAATTGCCGTCGACTCTAGAGAATTAGTACATGAACGAAACAGTATTGTTATAACTAAATTCAGACATTTATACAGTTTTTTCATTCAGATTTTGACCAGTTCTGAAAAGATCGCCGATGCATGATTATTGTCCGAAGACAGATCTGAACCTCACAAGTGATACCAACAAGGCACCACATATGAGGCAACTAGGCAAGGAGATAATGGGTTAGGGTAGCCAGTTCCTTTTCTCTTCCATTTCATACATCGCTGACTAGCTACATATTACACTAATTAGACTTCAAATGTATACAAACAATTGTTCTTCTGACACATATCGTCAAGTGAGAGGTACTATCTGATAATAGATGTGGTTATCAGCCAGAACCACAATCAGAGATGATGCATGATTTCGGTTGTAAATATGTTAAGTCCTGTAAACTATTTCATCTTAGTTAAATTATTGTGTCTGTTTTGCAGGCATCACACATGTGGTGACACCACTTGGCAGCCACACGAGTCTGACTCCCCTTGTGACTCCGGTGACAGTTGTGTCTCAAGGCAGCCAGGTAGCACATATTCTGGCTGCCCCCCAGCAGTTAGGAGGCAAGGTAGGAAGAATGCTTTATACATGAACATCCATACATATAAGGCTGGCCTCTCACCCACATCCAAATCCCAGATTAAGAAAGAAAACATGAAACATAGAATGCAGTAAAGCTGCATATTGTTTATAATTATACAATATTAATTTGTTACCCACAACTTGTGTTATTAAGATAGCTTTGCTGCCTCTTGAAGCGGTTCAATCAAAATGACACTGTAATTGTGATGAGCAGTTGCCCAGGGGTCTCACAAGCATAGGGAAGGACCCTTTGCTAGTCTATGCACAGACCAGAATTTAACCTAATTTTCCAATCACCCACCTCAACATTCATATCTCCTGCTAACTCAGTAGAAGGAGAAAAATGACGACTTGTAGCGGAGAGTTGGCATGGCTGACATCCTGAAGACCATTGATTTTAAGCCAATTATAAAGGAATTCTCTGTAAAGAAATATCACAAATGTTGTATTGAACACTTGATCAGTAATGAATTATTTATTACAATTTCATAGTGTGCGCCTGCAACATATTTGCAACCAAGACCTCTTCAAGTGATATCTCTATCCAATGCTTTTGCTTCAGTAAAGTCTCATTTTACAAACCTATGGATCAACAATTGGCTCTCTTCTGACAAAGGAAAAATTTTACAGTCTGTACAAAAGAAACCAAATGACCTAGAAATGTACAAACACTTGCCCAGACATGTTCAAACATTTCTAACAAGAGCCAGAACAGGTCACATTGTCACTCAATTGTACCTACACCGATTTCACATTTCTGATAATCCTACTTGTCTGTGGTGTAATAATCATGATGAAGATCTGGAACACATTCTTCTATACTGTCCATCCATAAACCACAAAAGAAGTAAATTAAAATCATCAGTACCTGTTGCAGAAGACACAGCTCTGCAGTATATATTGACTACACCCCAACTCTGGCTACTAGCAACCGGCATCTATAATGAACACCAATCAAAATACCCTTCATTTCTCGTGAAGAAGAACAACTGAATAGACTATAGTGCACTTTATGTTGTCAGCCAACAGCTGGATACATTAGGAAGATTGATTGATAGTGTGCGCCTGTGTTATCTCAGTTTGATTTACCAGCAAAGTGCAATTTTTATATTGAAATTTTTGCTTTTCAAGTTCAAGGCTTATGTTGTACTGCCCAAACCTTTGTGATATTTTTTTATGTCAAAACACTGATTTTATTGAAAATACTAATAAATAAACATAAGTGTATTTTATAGATAATTTACATTTTTACTCCTGTGAGTGGTTGTGTAGGCAGGCCCAGTGCACTGATTTGCCTGGGGACCTATAATGCTGTTAAGATGGCCCTGCTGTTTTGCTAATCTCAATGTTATCTTAAAGATAAAGTCAGGTCTAACAAGCAAACATTCTCATGGGGGCAAATAAAAAAGTTAATTTTTTTTCTTCCACCATGTTATTAACAATGTCAAAACAAGTGGTTATACAAATTTTGGCCACTTGAACGCAATTATGAGGGCCGTCCTGAAAGTACAGTGTGTCCGCAGAAACATTCCGGGGTTATAAACTGCTATAATTCTGTCACTATGTGTTGTACGAAATTCATACCGGTGTCATTAGAAAGGACACTTCAAAGAATTTCAGGAAATGTGTAATTGATAAATTGTTGACCGAAACAACAGATTGCAGCACAAGAAGAAAGAAAAAAAAAACGCCGTTTCCGCTATGGAATTATTTGATATACGTTTTGAAAAATATTATGAGGAAGTTGTTCTCTGATCATATTGTGCACAGCAGAGTGTACATAACATGGTATAGCCTTGGGGTAGGTGAAAACTCACCTGGCGGAATCAGTCAATAAATTGCAATTTAGTTATTGGTTTTGTATAAAGTGTTATTTGAATTGGAGACTATTTCATTGATTAGTGGGACGTTATTATTATAATATTTTGCTATGAAAAATTCTTCACCTGTATTTATGTTTGTTATTATTAATCGCCACACAATTAATAAACAAAGGCCATGATTTAACAAATATCGAAGAATGCTTACAATTACTTAAAGTCATTAATAATAACAGAAACATAAATACAGGTAAAGAATTTTTCATAGCAAAGTATTACAATTACAATGTCCTAATCAATGAAATAGTTTCCAATCCAAGTAAGACTTTACACAAAATTAATAACTAAATTGCAATTTATTGACTGATTCCGCCAGGTGAATTTCCACCTACCCCAAGGCTATACCATGTTATGTACACTCAGTAGCTGCTAAGACTTTGCTGTGCATTAGATGATCATAGAACAGCTTCTCCATAATGTTTTTCGTAAGTATTTTTCAATGTATATCAAATAATTCTATACCATAGTTTACTTAAAAAACCACTACAACATACTTAAATTATTTTCAGACAGTATAAATACATGTTTTCGCAACAGCAATAGCAATACCAGTGCTCAAGATGTTTTGATTTAATTTAATTTAAATGGAGGGTGGTCGTGATAGCCTAGTATTGCCATCTAAAAGATCTGTTGTGCTTCTCCATGATAATATCCTATCAGTCAGTCGGCCTGGTTGGCTCAGTTGGTATAGCGCTGGCCTTCTATGTCCGAAGTTGCGGGTTCAACCTTGGGCCAGGTCGATGGCATTTAAGTGTGCTTAAATGCGACAGGCTCATGTCTGTAATTTACTGATATGTAAAAGAACTCCTGCGGAACAAAATTCCAGCACACCGGCGACACTGATATAACCTCGGCAGTTGCGAGTGTTGTTAAATAAAACACATTTTTCCTATCAGTCCAGTAGTTTAATGTTCTTGATGAGTTCACTCAAACTACGGACTGGGACATTCGATAGCTCATTTAGTGTTTTTCAAACACAGAAGCTCTTTGATGAGCAAGAGCATTGCAATTACATAACAGATGACCCTGTAAATGACTAGTACTGTACAAGCTGGGTTAATGTTATGTTCCATCCTGTGCTGGTTTTTCTTGAGGGCACAGTGGCCTGTAAAAAAGCCCACTGCCCAAGAGAACTTTTTTTGCTCAGTTTTAACAAGTCACTTAACCTGCTTTTATCGAGATCTCTTAAGAGAGCCTTAAGAGTGTCTGCAGCTCTCATTTGAGTTCCAGTAATTTTTGTGTTGCTTGAGAGTCCATTCCCTGATAACCTGCTTAACTGGTTTTAAAGATAGTCCCAGCACAGGCTCAGATGTTGTGGATGGGATCTCAGTTCCCTTCTAGGCAGCCACATCTGCTCTCTTGTTACCTGGAATTCCTACATGTCCTAGCATTCATTTTATCGTGAGAGACTTGCGACATTCCGAAACCAGTTTGACTTCACCAAGGGGGCTTCATGTGCCTTAAGCGTTGCCTATTTGAAAGTCTACATTTGTAGCCCTCTTAATACTTTTCCTGATGCTGGCAAAGATAGCGTAAATCTGAGTCTAAAAGAAAGCTTGTTGTTCTCAGGTTTAACCTGTTTCTCCCATTCACTGTGCTCTGAGTAAGTGACAGTGAATTTTTTATTGAACGAAACCCTTGGTTCTAAAATGTCAGTCATATTGAGTATCTTTGTGGGTATTTGAGGTTATCCAAGTGTTCACACCATTGTTTCACAGTAAATTCTGTGGAATGTCATGAGGGCCTCAGCCTCAACTCAAATCGATGACAACAATAATAATAATAATGATGATGATGATAATAATCATAATGAAATGATGTCTTATTTGAGGCGTTTAGTTGCAAAATCAGATACATCACTAAAACATAATTTTTCAGTATGAAGGAAAAACGTTTGCAAGGAACCAAGGATTTGCAACCAATACTATTCTTTCATCATACAAATCCATGTGATGTATCTGGCTTTGGAGCATAACAGTGCTATAGTAGTTGTAGAATCATATGAAATATAACATTAACTCATTTTCGAAAAAAAAAAAAAAAAAAGAAAGAAAATGATGTATCTGATTTTGCAACTACACGCTTCATTTTAACTGGCCGAGTTTTGGCCATTTGGCCTTCTGTTCCACTCGACCAGAATGATACAAAGAAATTAATACGTTGCTATAAACAAAATTAATGTAGTACACAATACATAACATATAATTAAGGCCACTGGCATAGCTAAGTTGACTTTATTATACAGTTTGTGGAGTTTTTGTTTTTATGTATCGTGAGTTATTTCACTTGTTAAGGAGTATCCAGACATAACAAGCCTAATAGAGTAGGCAACTCCTCTGGTCATATCTATTTGCACAGATAATGGAACTTGTATGTAGTTACAAACGTTAGAAATGTAAGTTTCAGGACATGGTGGAATACCCAAAACTCTATTTCTGTATACAAAAGAAATAAATATGGAAGTGCGGAGATTGGAATCAGAATACTCCCTCATATTAGTCTACATCATTAACCATAGGTCACGACGACATATAAAAGTAAATTTTCGGAAATGTATCCGACCATTTTCATCTATAATGTAGATGTGTTTTAGTCTGCTCTTCAAACCCTACACTTCGATGTGAGATTCGTTAAAATATCATGTTTCCACATCCATATTTTCCCTTGTAAGATGATAAAGTGATCTAGACTTCTTGAATCAAAATTATTAAATTCAATTGATAAAATCATTGTATTTTTTGTCCTTCTAAGGCTAGCATAATTTTTTATGTTTACATCAGTTGAACGTTTACTATTCTTGCCATTAGCTCCTAAGGCTGTGGATTCAAACCTGCCTAAAAATGATGAATTGGGGGAAAGAAAAGTCCATAGCATGGCTTTCTTCAGAAAGAAGTCCTATGTTGTGTATGAATATTATTTAAAAGAACCCTGCTCCTCATCTAGAGGACTGCAGGTAATACTTACAGACTATTTGTTCTGCATGTCATATATTATCCTTATGTATCATTATTTCATAGGATATAATGAATTTCACCGAACAGTTGTTTCTACCTGAGAAATGGAATTCTTCACACTACAGTCGGCCTCGGTAGCGTACTTGGTATAGCGCTGGCCTTGTATGCTCGAGATTGTGGGTTTGATTCCATCCTAGATCGATGGCATTTAAGTGTGTTTCAGTGCAACAGGCTCATGTTAGTAGATTTACTGCCATGTAAAAGAACTCCTGCGGGACAAAATTGCACCACAACGGCAATGCTGATATAACCTCTGCAGTTGCAAGCATCATTAAATAAGCCTTAATTTAAATTTTTTTTTAATTTCACACTGCCAGGTTGTCAAGTCCTAGTTGACCATATCTACAACTTGAAATAAAATTCTCCAACTTCTGATCTCTTCTCTCTTTCCCTCTACCTGCATTCTTCAGACACCAATTATTCTTTTAATTACTGAGAAAGAGTGTGTGTGGGCAACACAGCCAATAGAGATGCTGTCCTACAATATTGCCACAGTTACGGAGTTTCCATTTCTGCCTTAAATGTCGACCAAGAGGGTTCCATAACACTAGCTTTACAGCTGATTTGTGAACACCTTATTTATTCTTTTAGCAGATTTGAAAAACTGTAAGTGAATTTGCCAGTAGGTACAATATGCCTTCGACCTAATGTTGCCAGTGTCGAGTTCATTCTTGCTGAGTTTTATTGTGCATTATATCAAAATAGAAGTTTCCAAATGAGGACTACACGGCAAGAAGGATGCATAAGCATTGGAGCGCATGATGTTCCTTGTGCTTTTCTTGCACGGAGGAAGGAGTGGCAACCAAGAAGTTGTCCCTCATACTCTACTAGTAACCCACAGCAAAGAGTTCGCAATGGATTAGTACTTTGTTGTGATGCAGTCATAGGGTCTATGTTGTTTAATGCATACAGTTTACGATATTAATTTACTTAATAACTATTAGAGGAATATAATAATATCACAGTCTAGTATATAGTCGCGAAGCTCAATACGTAGTAAATATGCAACATTAAATAGTTGCTCACCACTAGGATTGCTAATATCGCCTCATTACAGGCAATGCAAAATAGTACCGTCACAGTCTATTGTTTCTAGCACCCTCAAAACTCAAGCTTTGTGACTGTATATAGTAGACTGTGATAATATGTAAGAGAAGAGAATGAATGATCGGGTTAAAGAAGAAAACCAAATAAATTGTTATAATATAGCCTAATAGCTATTTAAATCAAGCTTTTAATGAGCATAAACTTTTAAGGGAAAAATATGCTCTAGGTGCTTTGATACAATTAATGCATAATGTAATAAAGAGGCACTAGGTACTGTCATAAAAAATAAATTCACAAGAATTACTTAATAAACATAAAGGGATTTAAAAAATCAAATATATTAAAAATTTTAACATTGCAACATAACATATGATTGAAAATAATCATTACCATATCTACGAATTATAGAAACCAAACATATAAAAACAAGAGTTCATTGGCTGTTAAGATTATAGGTTACTTCCTCTTACGAGGGACCTTCTGAAGCATTCCTTTGCAGCAGCTAAATTACATTATAGGAAGCATTCATTTCCTTGCATGGGATCTCTTACAAGTTCGTTCGGGTATTACAGAACTCTCTCAAGTCTACAGGTTTGCCACTCCAATGGGGAAAACATAATCACAACAAAAAACCTGATGATATCTTCGAAAGTGTGCTCAACCACATTAAATCATTCAAGGGAAAGAAAAGCCATTACGGTCAGTCAAAAAGTGATCGAATATATCTTCCCAACAATCTCAACATTAAAAAAATGTATGAAAATGGATCTTATAAATACTAAAGAAAGGTTTTCAACACCAGAATTAACATATCATTTGAATATCCACGCTGTGACATTTGCAATACTCGTACATGTGAAAAGTTTCAGGCTGATCTCAAAGTTTATGAAAATAAACTCTCTGATAACATTGTGTCTTTTCATCCTGTACGTGAATGTATACTGTATACTCGTAGAATGTTTCTGTGTCTATGGCTAGGTCTGGTCTGCCTTCTAAGCTTCATACAACAATGGCATATGATGCTGAATGTTCCGGCAACTCTATTTATCCTTTTTGCCATGTAGAGTTCAAATATAATTGACTGCCTCTGTGATCTGTTGGTCAGCATGCTGGCTTCCAGATCAGGAGGTCCCGGGTTCGATTCCCGGGCTAGGCTCTCCGTGAATTTTTCTTGAAGAAGAGGAATTCCCTTGGTGTCTAGAGTCTAGAAATTTGTATGAATGTGAGTGTAATTGTGAGTGTGCCGGGTTAATATAAATTAACCAATCATCACAATATAGAAGTACATCAGGACTGTCGCTGGGCAGTAACCTGAACACACGTTTCAACGTCACATTGTTGACAAGTAACTCCATCTGTTAGCACAACCGTAAAGCATCTAATAGGTGCTATAGAGTTACCAACAAAAAAAGAAAAAAAATATATATATATATTATATATATATATATATATATATATATATATTATATATATATATATATAAATGATATATTTCAAACCAGTTATGTCTATAATTATTTCAGAAACCATACTAACCACTGTTTTATTTATTGTAAGAGTTGCAGGAGATTGAGCAATGCTGCACTTGTATCTCTCTCCTCTCTTTCAATCTAGATGATCAAGCTAGGGTTTCACTCCAGTTTGTTAAGCTATAGAGACCTTGACGGAGACCAATGTTAATTTGATTGCAGATGATGACGACTACGCCTCTGTTGAAGTCGGTGGGGCCCATGCCGCTGATGAACACTCAGTACCTGAGCGCAACCGCGCTAGTGAAGCCGGTTGTCGTTGTGAGCACGCCTTCCACACTCCCACCCCACACCAACACCAGCTCGTGAGGTGTCCATGTGATACACTCCCAGCAGGCTGGGGGCTACACTTCCAGACGTCGCGATATTCCGTCATAGTATCTGTGTGCGAATGAATTAGCTCCTCAACATCCTCAAGTACAAATGATTTGTTTCCTGTTGTCATGTCTGCCTTAGCGAGGGGATGTTGTCCAATACGAGAAAATAACTTTTTTTTTCTGGGGGGAAAACTGTGTTGCTTTACTAGGACTCTATTCTCTCTTTCTCTCTATATCTGTCAGACGTTTTTACCTTTCAAAACTCTGGAACTGCTCAAATTAAATTTGATATTATAAAAAAATCTCAGTGGCAGAGGTCATTGTTGTTGACCCTGGTTAATGTGCCCCAAAATCGTAGAATTCTGTGTTCAAACCTTTCAGTGTGTTCTATAGAGTGTGTCGTAGCCTTTTACGAACATTTGAAAGGACGAGAATGAGAGACACGGGATGTGTGCAGGACATCAGAATTAGGATTCTTTTACGTTCCCTCATATCTCCCCCCCCCCTCTAAGTTTTTTTATGTTTATTTTTTAAGGTCTAACGTAGGTTTTTGGATTGGTTCGACGACAGTATGAATGTGGGAGTGCATGTGTGCAGACATAAAGGACCAGGATTCAACACTGCATTACTATGTAATGGTCAGAACGTTTTTTTTTCTTTTCGTTTTTTTTTTTTTTTTTTTATGCTTAAAGAACTATTTGTGGTGCTGATGCTCATGATTTTTATTGTGCATTTCTTTCAAACAGGGAAAGTACTATTCTCCTCTTTGAGTGTACATAACACGAACAAACAGAAGCGATGATCTGTTTATGTATTTAACTGTAAATAGTGAACATGAGTTGCTGCAATAAAACAAAACTTCATGAAATGAATTTTGAGAAATGATTTGCTGTAAATATTGTTTAACACAAGCCTCCATAAAAGTAATATATTGTGCGGTATTGTACAAAACACAAGTTTAAAATGTACATTTATTTATTTTGCCTGCAGTTTGATGATTCACATTAACCTTTATCACACTACATTCCTTTTCACTTGCAAAGTAAATTCCCAGTCCATGCCTGTCCAGTGATTCTGTTGCTGTTACTGCTCATACTGAAAATTTTAAAACACTTTAGGATTGACATATTTGTAAGAGGGATGTGCAGGTGTTGTCGAACATCTGAGCTGTTGCATCATGTTGAGTAAATTTGACAGTTGTCTTTGCAAAGCACTTCATCAAACTCCCACTGAGCTTAATCTGCGACACATTAATGTTGGTTCAAATTTTATTACTGTTGTAATTTCAAAAAATAGTTTTGCATTTCATTGCCTCATTGGCTTCAGAATGATTTCTTAACAAACTGTTACAAGTAGCTGGGAGACTCAACCAGTGAGTGAGTCACATGAACCTTGTGGGGCCACGTTGTGCAATACTGTTGCGTTGCCTTGCCAACTTTGCATGTGGAACATGATAAGCCTTTTGCGGTAGACACAATGCCATGTTGGCATTTAGTGAGAGGTCCAAAACACTTCTGTCTTCAGTTATATACAGAATTACCTCTTTCATATTGCTTTTATTGCACTTGTAATTAATATTGTTATGGCTACAGATGTGGCAGGAGATTCTTTGAGGACGGTTAGCGTGTTTGGCCGCGAAACCAGGTGGCTCAGGTTCGATTCCCGGTTGGGGCAAGTCACCTGTTAAGGTTTTTTCCAGGGTTTTTCCTCAACCCAGTATGAGCAAATGCTGGATAACTATCGGTGCTGGACCCTGGACTCATTTCACCGGCATTATCACCATCTCATTCAGATACTAAATAACCTAAGATGTTGATAAAGCGTCGTAAAATAACCTACTAAAATAAAAATTTCTTTGAGGTTGACTGACATATTCCTGGACAATTCGAATAGATTCAATAAAAATTTGCTGACTTAACAACATTAATTGTTGGTATTTAATATGATGTGCAAAACTGAGAAGGGCAATTCCATGAAAATGTGGACATAAGATGAAAAAAATAAATTTCACAGAGGGAAGTTTATTTCTGTTTTGTTTCATTATTGATTTATTGTAGTTCATTGTCAGCACTGTATTCTTTCCCTCCAATTTGTGATTTGAATATGGCAGCTACTTTGTTAAAAGCAACCTGCAGAAGAGTTTCAGACAAAAATATTCACTGATTTCAAGGTAAGATAAATGCTTATTTTTATAATAAATGACAAATTTTGCACATTTAAAATTGAAATGTTATGACTTCTCTTAATGGTGCTACAATTATTTTATTTCTTATTTAATATTTTCCCCTTTAATTATATGCTTTTAAACATAACCTCTCATATGTAACATGAGTTACCAAATTACCATATTTTTAGAATTCCGCCCTTTTTAACAAGAAAAAAAGTTTCATATTTCATATTTTGCTTATTGACTATATGATTAATTAAAACACGTATCACAAAAATTCTGGTAAGAAGCACGAACAATATAACATAATTATTAAATCATGTAACGTGAGTTACCAATAATACCGTAAAAACATACATTGCATCTAAAGTAGTCAGTCTGTCATAAATATATTAATTTCTATAAAATACTATGAAATGTTTATAAATTCGTTGTAATGTATCAAATTCAGAAGATAAGTTAGGTAATTTTGTTCAATTTCATTATGACTTTGTTTTGTGATCTTTTTTCTAGATGCCTTTGACAGCGGCTGAAAAAATGAGAAGACAGAAGTTGAAAGAAGAAGGAAACTATGAAGATTATAAGAAAAAGCATAAAGAAATTGTGAAAAAAGTAGGAAAAAACAGCTAGAAAAAGAGCAGAGATTGCCAAAACATGTCCAGAACAGAATTCACAATGAAAGGAAAGCAAGTGTCAGGGAAAGAGTTGCGAAATATAGAAGACTTAAACGAGAAAGGGAACAAAATCACACGACTCTCAAAGAAATGGCAGAACATACATCACCATCTAAGTCATCTTCAAGTTTAGGAAAAGCTGCAGCAAGAGTGAGGCGAGGACTACCTACCTAACTCCCCAAGAAAGAAGTGTGCAGTTATTAGAAAGTTATATGCAGACAATATTGAACCAATTAAAGATAAACGAAGTAAGCCTACTATGTCTGCTCTCAGCCCCACCGTTGTAAAAGCAGTCAGTGAATTTTATTTGAGGGATGATATAAGTCGACAAGCCCCAGGGAGAAAAGACGCTGTATCTGTCAACAGTGAAGAAGGGAAGATCAAGCTCCAAATTCGACATTTAATGTTTCCAGTAAGAGAAGCACATGCAATATTTTGTAATGAGAATGGACCAATGGTTGGAAAAAGCAAGTTTGCTGAGCTTCGCCCAAAACATGTAATGTTAAGTAACAAACTTCCCCACAATGTGTGTCTTTGTAGGTACCATGAAAATTTCATTGGTGCAATAAATGCTTTTCATAAGTCAGTGCCAAAATTTCCTGAATATACAGCCAGTTTGCCTGCATTTTTTCTGTGCAATAATGCTACAGAAAAATGTTGGATGGGAAAATGTGAAATATGTAAAAGTTAAATGAACACAGTATTGCAGGAAAATTGTGAAGATGATACAGTAGAAGCATCATGGTTTGTGTGGAAAGAATGTGATGGTAGACTTGCGAAGGTACAGGAAGAAGGAACTATTCAAGAGCTGATTGAATATATTTGTGCTATTGGACCCCAGTTTCTACAGCACTGCTATATCAAAAGGGAACAAGCAAAGACTTACCAGGAAGAGAAAACTACTGTCTTATCTCAACATGATATGGCTTTAATTCAAGTGGATTTTTCTGAGAATTACACATGCATGATGCAGGATGAAATTCAAAGTGCACACTGGCAACAGAATCAGATTAGTCTTTTCACTGCTGCTATTTGGCATTCAGAGGATATTCATTCATATGTCCTAGCATCAGACAACATTGATCACACTAAAAATACTGTTGTTACTTATATGGATCATTTACTTGAAGAAAAGTCAGTAAAATCCGTTCAAGAGGTGCACATATGGTCTGATGGTCCAAGTTCTCAATTCAAAAATAAATATATTGCTGAATCCATCAAAATTCTGGAAAAGAAACATGGCAAAAAGATCATATGGAATTACTTCACCACGTCACATGGCAAGGGACCTGTTGATGGAATTGGAGGTAAGTATGGGAAGCAGTAAAGAGAAGAAAATGTTTAGTGCCTAATGCATCAGAGTTTGTAAAAGCCACAAATCCATTGTCTAAAATAAATGTAATAGAAGTTACTAATGAAGAGATTTCTCAGCGAAACAAATGCTTGCAGTTAACATCGGTTATTAAGAATGCCAAAACATTAGTGGGTATTGCAAGCATGCACTGTATAAACGTTGTAGATGACAATATTATTGGATATACCACAACTAAACAGTTTCTACAGGCAAAAGATAGTCCTGACAAGAATGAGGACTTAAAGTTGATGACTGGGTAGAAGTTCAGTATGATGGTATTAGATTTGCAGGAATTGTAACCGAAATAGCTGGTGAGGACTATAAAGTTAATGTTATGGTGAGAGATGGTAAATTCTGGAAATGGCTGAAGTCAAAGATGAGATATTCTATACAAAGGAACATGTATTGAGAGTGATAAATCCACCAACTATTGTTAATGCTCGAGGACATTTCAAATTTTAGAAGACTGCGTAACGTGAGTTACTTCCAAGGAACATGAGTTACCACAAATTTTGTTTATTTTTTTGACAGTCATTTTTGCTAAATTAAATTTAGACATTTTCTCCTTGCATACTGACCTTGTTTTCATAATACTGTTAAAAGTAATGTTTATTCCGTGCTTAACAGAGAAGAAATTTGTTAAATTGAAGAATGTGTTGAAAGTGTTATCCAAGAATTGTAAAGTGAGTTACGGTACCAATCTATTATAATTATTACTGTATCCATGTACGCAATATTTAACTAAATAAACATGTATTGAAAGTGATAAATCCTGTTAATGATCGAGGTCATTTCAAATTTTAGTTGACTGTGTAAAATGAGTTACCTTGAAGTAACATGAATTACCACAAATTTTGTTTATTTTCGGACAGTTATATTTGCTAAATTAAATTTTGACATTTTCTCCTTGTACACTGACCTTGTGTTCATAATGCTGTTTAAAAGTCATGTTTATTCTATGCTTAACAGAGCAGAAATTTGACAAATTGAAGAGTGTGTTGAAATTGTTGTGTTGTGTTGTTGTAACGTGAGTTACCGATCTATTATACTTATTTTTATATCTGTTTGCTGAAAATTTAACTTTCACTTTGTATGTAAATGTTTATTAAGCTTAAGAGGTTTTAATGTGCTAATGAAGAAAAAATGTTGTGTAAGAATGTTTGAGTTATTAATGTTTACATCCACAGATTAGTGTCAAATTGTAACATGAGTTACCATGGAATGACCCAGAACAGGAAATTATAGTTATAATAATATATTTCATCTACTTGGAATTATTTTTTTCCCGTGATGTCCAAGCCTACAGAGGGCCAAGGCCAACCAGCCTACTGCTGGTCCTGCATCCACATGCTTCTGCAGAGGTGAATGATCATCCAACCAGTACAAGGGTAACACATGGTCAGGACGATGATCTCCTCAGTAATTACAGCTGATTTACTAAATTGAATTTTGCTACTAACTGTACCTTCCCAAATTCATCACGATACTGGGTGGACACAGGTCCCATACACTGATCGAAATTTCATGAGAAAATTTCTTCCCCATGAGAACTGTAACTAGAGCCCATTCCAAATCTCTAGGCCAAGGAATGATGCTTTAGACCACGTGGCTATGGCACGGGACACCTAACTAGTAATCTCTCTCATATCCCCCTTTGATTTCGATAATAAATTTACCGAATACAAAAAACTTATTGACACAACTGAAAAAGAACCTTTCTGAATAGTCAGAACAAAACTATTTTGAAATGTTGTGAAACACTAATTATACCAACAGTGTTTACGAATTAAATATAGACACAAATCCCATTTCAAAAGATGAGAAGTACATAGTATACCATTTAAAATTCTCTGGTATTTTAACAGTCACAGCATGGGTGAATGCTGGAAAAATCCCATGCTGGCTGGCCCGGTAGAGGAGGGGCGGTTGGCCAGCAGTCCGGGGTTTAAGATGCAATGTGCAGGTCAATAAAGTGTATAAGTAATGTTGAAAATGATGTAGATGTTGTCTGTTATCAAAGCAGCTGTTGAAAATTATTTCCACATTTCTGAATGTAAACCACATCAGTGTAGAAGATTCCATACCATTGCCAGTATAATCCTATTTAGCAGAATTACTGAAACTTTTTATCAATAGAAGTTAAAGATTTTATGATGTGTTTGAGATGCCACATGCCTGTGCTAACTGGCCAGCATGAACATTTCTTTGGACTTAACTCCATTTTTGCCTTAAATATCTGCAAGTTTCTCGTCTGTTAAAACACTTTTGTTTCTGTTTAAAACAGACTCAGTTTCTCTCCTGTTTTTAAATAAATATGTTACTGTAGCACCAGGGAAAGATGTCGAAATTTATATCTGGTTTAACAGTGTTTACAATGTCTACATGAGGAGCTCAGAATCAAAACATGTTATGTCCACAAATCAAAACTTTTCAGGAGAGTCGAAAAACTAAAAGCGTCTAAACTTCTGATAAATTTAAAGATTTGAAAGCAATAACATATACACAAAATTTGGTGACAGTAGTGCGCAAAATCAAAAAAATTATTTAAGCCTAATATTTGAAAATAATTCGATTTGTTCCGAAATTCATACTGAAATGATTTTATTACAAACAAATTTTCAGAACACTCATTTACGTAGAATTTTTTAAATTGTGACCATATTCCTTTACAAAGGCTCTTATACAAATGCAGAGTTACCTTTGAAGAAAATTATTATAATTAAATGTTTACGTGTTTTAGCAAGCAATGTAGTATGTACATTGAACTTATTAGATTTAACCGTCATTGTTTAGTTCAGTTTAGTCTCAGATTGTTGATAAGCCAGGCTTTTCTTCCATACACTCACATTCCACTAATTCATCGCTTCTCACCTGATCAGATGGCTTTCTTTTGTAACTGTTTGAATAAAATTGCATTGAAGTTTTGTCCTTGAACCCAAGTGGAATCTTCGATAAACTTTAGCAAAGGGAGTTGAAATTGAGGTCTTGTAATAGTTATTGGCAGTAAAGTGACATGACATGGTACTTTTCAGTACCTACATAATTGCATTTAAGACCTTGAAGGGAAGTAAACCCAGGAACAAAAGGAACTATACAAATTTTCGACCAGACTTAGCAGCAGATATTTTATAGGAGTTAACCTTGCCTAACTGCAATGTTGGTGGAAGGGAGAGGGATGTAGGAGGTACGCCGACAAGATTACAAGCAAAGTGTTGGGCTCAATTCCCCGTTACATTCCACCCACAGAAAAAGAAGCAAGCGAGAATCTGCAAAGTTTTTAAATCTCACAAAGAAACAATGTGGGAGTTCAAGCAATGTTTTGGTGCTGGAGTTGTTCAAAGCCTATAGTACTGTTCAAAATGATTAGTACCCAAATTATAATATCACAATTGTAGTAAAAGATCCATGTTTATTTCAAATGATTTCTACTTGCTTTTAAATGCCACTTACCACACCATTACCAACTCACTGCCTGTGTTAGGGATTTAGATAGAGATTCCAAGTAATACACGTGACCTTTTAAATCTTACTGCATGGACTTATGGTAGCAACAAGCAAACTTTAGAAAAGAGTCAGCAATGAAAATTTGTTAAACAGGTGGCGAATTAATTACGTTCATTCTGATGTACTGCTTACATTAGAAATCTTACATTCATGGACTTAAAATGGTTTGATCTATTCAGGGTGATGGACAGAATATGTTCTGAGTCAGGCCCTCGATTTCAGGCTGGATTTAAACAGGCTAAAAATGTGAAATGCAACAAATGTCAAGTGTAGGATGATGAAGCACTTCTAAAAGAAAAAACTGCATTTCCGATAAAATTATTAATAAAATGTCGTTTTTTCAGGGGAGAGAAAAACTGTATATTTTGTGTTTAACGTTTCGAATGCAGTTAACATTTTTTTACTTATATCTGTAGATAAATATTTATGTGCCTATATGAAGAAAAACCTCAAAATTAATAAACTATTTACAAGATTTGTTAAAGGTTATTACAGGAATAAAATATGGTACAAACTCCTTAATGAACAGAATTATTTTCATGATCTAATGATATTGCAAGTTATCATTAAATGCATGGTATTCAGGTGCCAGTGTTGTCTTTATTTCCTGCAAATGGTTAAATTTTTGCTTTGTCATTTTGATTTGTGATTGAAATAGTTTTGAGGGCTCTCTGTTAGGTACAACTGCTTCAGTTATTTGGGGCAGATCTTTTATTTCCTCACCAAAATGAAGTTTGTCTTATTTTTCCATATGGAAAATAGTGAATCTCTCTCAAATAGGGTCATTTTTACAGTGTTCCTGTCTGATGCTTCTGTAGCACATTAAATTTTTATCATAATTACTAAATTTGTCATGGTTTATGTACTCTGCAAGTAGAGGTGAAAATTTCTGCCTAGCTTCTCTTGTTATCCTGACATAATCATAAAGCATTACAATTTCTTTGTTTTTCAGTTTCCATTCAATGTATTTGTCTATGGCCAGGTTCTAAATATTTTTGTGTTACAGTCTTCTTCTGTTGTATTGCATAATGTAGGAGAGCATTTGACAAGGCAACATTCCTGTTTTGGTAGAAGCATCTGGAAGCCTTACCTAATTATCACATGAAAATAGCCACAAAATGATAGAGCACGCAGAGGCCACATAGTAAACAAACAGTTGACTGATCATACGTGGTATTTATATTCTGAAATGTTGGCAGGATGATATGTGATTTCAAATATCTTAAAATACCAGTTCCTGTTGGCTCTGATGTTACTTGTTATTACATCAAGACACGCAGCAGTATGCCAGTATGTCGTTAATAGAATGGTATGATGATAGGTGGTATTGCCACTAGCCATTGATATGTGGTTTAACAATGTTTACCCATGTCTACATATTTCCAGTCATAAGTTTCGGATTGGTGTTTCGATATCTGTAAGTTACTGAGGCACTTCTGGACAAGTTTACTAGGCTCAGTTTTCTTGTCTAACGAGGATAGTGATGTGATGTATCTGGATGTATGCCTCTTGTCACTTGTTAAATCTTACACAACTCTGCCTTGCTTCCATTAGCCAATGCTCTCCAACATTTCTTCCCCTTATGTGATAGCTATTAAGTTAGGTTAATTTCGATTTTTCCCCTTAAGTTGGCCTTAAGTTCCTTCAATGAAACAGCAAAAAATGGAATGAAACAAGTGGCTAACTGGTTCACATACAGTAGCGTGCAAATTAATCCGAACATGACATATTTTTACATTTTCTGTCATTGTTGGCCTCACAGCTGCTCATACCACTTTAATTGACATCTGTAGTACGTGTAATTCCATTGCTGAAGGTATAATATGTGACATTTTGCATATCGTTTTGTACTCATAAGCATTTCAGTTGTGTTGAAGACTTAATACTGCAATCCTGTACATTCTGTCATCTTCACAAATGGATACAACTCCACGAAAACGGTCTAAAATTATAACATTAGCAGAGCATTCTTCTATGACACAGAGGCAAATTGCTGCAGAATGTCACATCGGTTTGGCTACTGTTAATTCGATCATAAAACGATACAGGGAGACTGGATCCATCACACCCCAGAAAAAAGGAAACTGTGGCCGGAAAAGGAAGACTTCACCTGCAGATGATCGTTTAATTGTCAGGAAAAGTAAATTAAATCCTAGACTAACTGCTGTCGACTTAACCTGCGAGTTAATGGCTACCACTTGGGCGAATATTCATGTCACAACAGTGTGGCGTAGGCTTTTGGAAGCTGGACGAAGGGCTCGTAAGCCTATTAAGAAGCAACTGCTAACTCCTGTTATGTGCAAAAAACGCTTAATGTGGGCAAAATTACATCAACACTGGACAGTGAATGACTGGAAGAATGTACTTTTTTCCGATGAGTCTCATTTCGAGGTCCACGGCCACCGTGTTTCTTACGTACGGAAAGGATCCGAAAAAGTAACAGCAGCTCATCTCCAACAAGCACCCAAATACCCCCCTAAAGTAATGTTTTGAGGTTGTTTTACACATGAAGGGCCTGGAGCATTAATACCTATCAAGGGAATGATGAATTCTGACAAATATATTCACTTATTGGAAACCAGAATCGTACCCCAGCTGCAAAAATCATTTCCGGATGGCAGAGGTGTGTTCCAACAAGACCTGGCACCATGCCATATGTCTCGAAAAACTACAGAATTCTTCAACAAGAAGAATATTCAGGTACTCCCCTGGCCAGGCAACTCAACCGACATCAACCCCATTGAGAACTTGTGGTCAATTTGCAAAAGAAGAATGCAAAAAATGGATTGTTCTACAAAGGAGGAGATGATTTCTGCCCTTATTGGTGTATGGTTTCGCGATGAAGAAATGAAGAATATTTGTGGGAAATTAGTGGAATCCATGCCAAATCGTCTCAGAGCTGTTATTAGGAACAAGGGAGGCCACATGGATTACTGAGGTATGTCTTAGATCCTTTTTTTTTATCCCGTTTGAGTGTTTTTGCATAAGTAATTACGTTGTTCGGATTAATTTGCATGCTACTGTAGATTCTTCCCACAACTTCAGATTAATTTGCAAGGACGTTCGCTCAATATAATAACCATCATTTCATTGTTACCTTCAGCTCTACTAAGGTTTCGTCTATAAAAGTATGTACATGTTGATTGGAGATTTCTTTGACACTGATTACACCCAGCAATCTAGCCAATGATTAATATGTGCCAGCTAATCAGAAGCCAGTACAGATGGTCACAGCTGCTTGTTAAGTCCATATGGAGTTTATATTTTAGTTCTTACTATTCTTCATAGATATAGGACAGTGGTCATCAGCACAGAGCACCCTGGGGCTAGCGTCTCTTACCAGCGGAGAACACACTGCACTATGGTGCAATCGTAGCTGCTAGCAGGTATGCTCTCTACCTCTTCCTGCTGCACAGTAGGGTACACGGGACAGCTCCGCTTACCCTTTATCCATTTCAGCGAGTACTGACAACCACTGATATAGAATTTCACGTCTCACTGACTTGACTGTATCTCATTCCTCACACAGTGCGATTTATATACTTTGAAGGGTATACACAATTTTACAATAATTTAATATACGACCATAACTACAGTGCGTTCGTAGCTCAGCCGGACCATTCCGCAGCAGCCTTGGACTGGGTGAAGATTGACGCACCTGCTGCCAGAGTAGCGCTGTAGCTACCGCTGGCGCGCCAGTCAGTCGAGTTGGATCTGTCGTGAGGGAAAGACGTCTGTGCGCGTGTTGTGAGTAAAATTGTGTTGTCTCGTGGTGATAAAGTGTCTATTAATAATGGTACTTTAGAACAACGTATTTTTCTCTATGATGCGTATATGAAATACTCTTCTGCAAGAAGGTGTCGAAGAGATTTTGAACATCGGTTTGCAGGTGTTCGAATTCCTAGCAGGTCAATTATTCATGATCTTGTCAATAAAGTCAGATGTACAGGATCTTTTTTGAACAAGAAACGTATTCAACAACGCCGTGTACTGTACTGACAGAAGAGAAGCTTGATGAAGTAGGGGCCCGGTTAGAGCACTCACCCCGCAAATCACTGCGACGTTTAGCGCAAGAGGTTAACATTTCCAAGACATCAGCTTTTGTGGCAACGAAACTTCTGAAATTTAAGCCGTACAGGGTAACTGTAGTTCATGCTTTACAACCACAAGATCCTGTAAGTAGGGTTAATTATTGCAGTTGGTTTGTGCAGTCCGTTCATAATGGCGACGTCGACCCAGTTTTGACATTCTTCACTGATGAAGCGTGGTTTCATTTTCACGGTCATGTTTCTACTCAGAACAATAGATACTGGGCTACCGAAAATCCCCATATTATTCATAAAGTTCCTCACAACGCTGCAAAGGTTGGGGTTTGGTATGCAGTGAGTGCGAGTAGAATTATCGGTCCCATATTTTCGACACAACAGTTGATTCACACGTTTATGTAACTTCAATTTAAATAATTTTTTTTCGCAACTAACAAGAAATGAACGATTGAGTGGCTGGTTTCAGCAGGATTCAGGTAGAGTGCACACCGCTGCGAATTCTATGCATGAATTGTGAAGTGTGTTTGGTGACAGAATAATTAGTCGAGGATTGTGGTCACCTCGTTCCCCTGACCTATCTGCATGCGATTTTTATTTATGGGGAACGTTAAAGAATAATGTGTACGCATCAAATCTGCACACGTTACAAGAATTGAAGGACAACATCACGAGAGAAATACAGGCCATCAGTTAACATGAACTTTTGCGAGTGAACCGGAATTGTTTTCGGAGATATAGGGAATGTGTTCTAGTTGAAGGTCATCACTTTCAACATCTGTTGTGATGCAGATAAGCCTAATGTTAGTAGAGTAGTTAGAGATTAGAAATTTCAAAAATGAACTTATTGATCTCCAGCAGGATTCAGAACTCAGTGTTCCGTACAGTACCCATGACTTGCCGGTCGTTTATGTGTCGGCAGTGCGCCAATCTTCACCCAGTCCAAGGCCGCCGCGGAACGGTCCTGCCGAGCTACGAACGCACTGTATTACAAGAAATGTTCAATGGTATTTCTAGCTTCAGCTCTAATCAACAGGCAACGAATAAAACAAAAGATGTGAAATAAATGAATGAGGTGTATAAACAATTGAATGCTCTTTCATATTTAAGTATAAAAATATAGGGGTGCCATTTGAAATTTCTAAGGAGAGTGAAATCTAAAATGCAATTAAGCCTGGTTTCAGACTTCTCCTTCAATATCTAAATTGACATGTTTACTGTTTAAATTGAATTCAATTTAAATAATTGGTTACTTAGAATGGAAAGTTTTGAAATGAAAGCCCTGTAAAATGTTTTACAATCGAGATATTCTTGCAGAACATCTCCAAAAGCCCATCTCTGCTTCATTTGCTTTTAATTGTGATTTCATATTCCAAACTTCTGATCCATACCAGTATATCATGATGCTTCTATAGATTTAAACATTATTTATTATTTTTTTATGAACCACTATCTTCTATATGGCATATGAGGGGAAAAAATCAAACATGTAAAAGTAGGCCTATTATGTAGTTCGTAAGTTGTCACCTTCGAAATAGCTTACAGCTTATGTTTAAATCACTACCGTCTGTATCTTTAAACTGCCTGCTCTATGCTAACCTTTCCGCGTAGCCAGTCACATCATAGATGGCAGCACCGAACACCGCAAGTCAACTATGTATATCTATACGTTCCACATAAGTATTATGTGTTTTAGCCCTTAATTAGATCATATTGAAGTGTATAAACTTTACGTAGATGTAAAATCTTACCTGGTAAATATAATAAAGATTCCTGAAGACCAAGAAACCCAGTTTATAACTTCAGAATCTTTCTGGACGAAGGTTTTGAATGGCAAACGGAACGGGACACTTTTTGCGTTCTTCTATTTCCTTTGTTAGCTAGCAAAGGTCTAACAAATTTCAGTACCAGTAACTCACTGATTATCTGTTGGTAATTTTGCTCCCCACACATCAGCAATGTGCACTGCGTTAATGGCAAAGTGACGTAAGTAGAAATAGTTTGCACTAAGCAGCTGGACTTTTTACAATAAGGCACAGCAGCTTCAACAAATTCCTGCAGGTGTTTGATTAAACCTACAAAGCACGGTTTAGGATACTTAAGTCCTCCTCTGTCCAGGTGACGAATTATGTCCATTAATGGTGTCGATACCTTAGGCATGGAAATATTGCTGATGCACATGTCGCAATTCACTCTCTCTTCTATCACGCGCACTAAATATCCACATACCAGAGCTTGTGAAACTGTTTGTAAATTGATATCTATCCTACAATCAGGAAGTCGAAGTTTGTCTAGAATACACAATACATGATCAGGAAGAACTTGGTCGGAACAATGATTTACGTCCCCATTGACAGAACTGTTGCCTTCTGAGTTGATGGCTGTCCCACAATAATCATATATATTGTTGGCGACATTTGCAGATTTCGAAGGTGTCATGAGCCCAGATTTGACAATTCTCTTGATTGCGAATGCTGCCGTACGTGCATCAGTCATGTCATTGCTTCCACCACCCATTCTGACAGCACTAAATAAAGCTTCCACAGGATCGCTAGAGAATCTTCGAGTGAGGACATAAAAAAAACCGTTGTCAAGAAGGTGGACTACACACTGAACCGTGGAATTAGCCGTAAACAATAGAGCTTCAGCCGTTTCCTTTGTTAGTCCTTGCAGACTGGCTCGTTTAGATTCAATTTGAATTTTCTCTATATAGTGACAGAAATCTTCTTTCAACCATTGTAGTCTTTCTTCATTTGCTGCATAGAAATGCATAGAATCAGGATTGTTTTGCCGTAGATGTTGAGTTTTATCACTTACATCATGCACTGTAAAAAATTTATACATGCATTTCATGAAATTTATTGTTGAAGTGGCGTCTGCAAAATTCAAATTAGTGACAAATCGAGTGTGATTGTCCTTCATGAACTCTATTGTGGCGGTCACCGCAGGGGAGAAAATCTGAATGGCAGAAAGAACATTCATCTTCTCGAAAGAGGTCGGTTCTATATGTTTTCTTGTCAAATATCGAACAGGCTTAACAGTCAAATCTTTCTGTAGACGATAAATTTCCTTCAAGTATTTTGAACTTATTATCCCTTTGCCATCAGCCATTTCCCTATCCAGAAATTGCGACCTCACATTTTTTATGATGTGACAATAATCGAAACTTAGAAAAAGTTGTCTCTGCGGATGGCAGGGATGTGGAACACAAGTTCAGAGATCACCATTACCAAAATGTTTAAACATAGAATGGTTGGCTCTATGGTTATCTGTCACTAATCTTACGACATGAAAGCCACAATCTTCTACAGCTCTGATTACTTTTTCAGTCAATAGAAAAAGATCAGGGCCCTGTAAACTCCTCACAAGAAAATAAGCTGCTGGGATGCTGTACTTGGTTGAGAGTCCAGTCACGACAAAACAGAGTAATTTGTTTGCTAAAGTAGGATTAAGGCCAATACATTCATCATAAACCCCCTCAGCATTGACAACTCCGAAAAACTTATCACTCGCTCTATCATATAGCAACCTTTCTTTGATTGCCATTTCATCGGCTATTATAGATACTATCTTTTCCATTGGCTGGAGACTTTCACATTCAGCCCTAAGTCTGCATTTAATCAGTGGTGAAATTCCAGCATCGCAATCAGTATTTCCTATATACCTGTCTAAAGTGGAGCGCGAAGGAGCTGACAATAATTTGGAATTTCGGGCGTGTTCATAACCCTTTGGGGATATTGATCTCCACGCTATACAATAGCGAATGCTCAACTCTGACCATTCCGGTTTTTTTCGTCCAAAATTATTTAATTGGTCCATTAGATATACGGTTTTGATATCCTTTTTGCCCGCAGCATCTTTCAGAGCCATGACCTTATTCATTTCAATGTGACTATCTGACTGTTTTTTTTTTTTTTTTCGTTTTGAACATCATTTTCCAATTCCATAATTTTCTTTTGTAGCCTCAGAATTTTGGAACGAAGCCTATTAATTTCTTTCGTTTGATACAGACTTGCACTATTTCTTGTATCAATAATGTCTACTTGAATGGCTACGTCACATTTAGTGTTTGTAACTTCATCTTGGATATCGATTCTTGTGTCGTGAGAGATAGTTTCTGAAATAATCAAAGAGCGTACTTAAATTAAGAAATTCATACTTTTGTATTTAGGATTTTACATAAAATGAACATTTTTTTTTAATATTAAATAGGCCTACATACCGTAGTCTATGTCGATGCGAATTTCGTTCTTTGCTCTGGAAACAGCAGGTTCCTTTCGCGGTTTCTTCTCTCTTGGTTGTAGGTAACACGGGTAATTTGGAAATTTGCTTGGTATGACACCAGGTTTTAAAATTTTCCTTGCACAATTTTCTCTATAGTCTTCTGTGCGAAAGTGGAAACTACAAACACGAGAATGGTCGGCGGGAATCCAACTACTACCCTTACACGCGCCTTGTTTAGAAATTGCCGAAAGCCACTTTTCTCGAAGTTCCTTAGCCGATGGTATCTCATGATATCCTATACCTTTAGACTGAGAACTTCGTTGGTTCGATTTACATAATGGCACACAACAATTTACCATTTAAAAAAACCGAAAATAACACTAAAATAATGCATGCACAACCACGTGCAAGACATAAGCTATTAGTACTGATGCGGTGTTCACTAGTGTACTCTGACGGCAGATTGTAGAAATACTTCTGCACGCAACTTTCCATACAAAACTTAAGCATAGAGCAGGCAGTTTAAAGATACAGACGGTAGTGGTTTAAATTAACAATAATTCTGAGAATAAATCCCAGAGATATACCCATGATCTATGGATATACCTTCGTCCCTTACACAAATGGTAATGTACCGTAGCCATTGTATTGAAAGATTTTGAATAATGATTAAGTATGAAGACATTGCTGAAATACAAGTATTTTATACCTGTAAAACATATAAAATTCTTTATTTCTTGGTCATTAATTATTATCTTGGCTATGATGTATGTAAAATGATGAAATGAGTGAATAAAACATAAAGTAATTGTAATTTTTAACTTCCCGCATAATATGGTAACAAAATCCTATAATGTTGGTAAGCCTGTCGCTATATGCCGGCAAGTGTGTTTCACGGCTCCACGGACTCTCGGCGGACGTTGTAAAATTCTTGCTGTGGCCATTGTGTTAGAACTTAGAGCGAGTATAATACCACGTTTTTCTGTTTTATTGTGAAACCATAAAGTTTAATATAGACTATTTTCATTGCTGGAAATTAATTCAAATTTTTTCAAGTTGGATTTAGACGTAACTTTTACAGCAAAATGTTTTGGGGTAAGTAAATAAAACGTTCTGAATTAAATTAAGAATGGCGACGCCACATGGTAACTTATTTCAACTATTTCTTTCACGCGATTGAGTCTGGAGATTCGAATTATGATTGCTTTTATGCACAAAAAATTACGTGAAGGTTTATTAAAAATAGAAAAAATAACAGTAATTCTATATAGATGCATTTTGGTTTTCTTTCGAGAGCAATTTGAAAAGTTAGGTTATAGGCCTATTTCGGTTTATGCAATTGTTCACTGTTACAGAAACTTAATGTTGCATTCAGCACGTATAAGGTCGTAGTTACTGAAAACAATTGGGATCGAGTTATCTAATCAGATTACAAACGAGCAACATCGTAGAGATCCTAGTTCTGTTACAGAACTTCGCGAGGTACATTCATTCATTTATTTTATTCCATAGATCTTACATGAGCAATGAAGCTTTAAGATGTGGAACATGTCAACATTTTACAATATTACAATTACAATTTTTACAATGTTGTACAATTTTTTTTTTTTTTTTTTTTTTTTTTTTTTTTTTTTTTTTTTGCGAGATGTAGTGAGATGAAATGAGGTCCGAGGATTCGCCAAAATATTAGGTTGAACGAGGATTGAGCGTATTCTCTTCCTGCACTTTGAGCCATCTTACATGTCATACCAACATAACTTACCAGGCATTACGAACGTTCCGCGCTAGTTTGCAATATTGCAGCGGGATGGTTACGCGGGTATTTAAAATGTATAAATTCATAGCTATCGATATAACATAACGAATGTTTCGCGCTAGTTTCTAATGTTCGAGCGGGAATTCGTAGTTGTGGAAATGGCTGCAGTAGGTGATCGTATTAATATTAGAAAGCTGAGCATTATCAATAGTGAAAATGAAGCGCAACAGTGGTGCCGGGAGAAAGGTCTGCTTCCCGCAAATATGGAGTGTCCACTTTGTGGGGAGTTTTCGTACTCCCAAACAATAAGGGAGTGCGATGAGACGAATGTACCAGATGTAGCGGAGTCAACGATCACGGATTGGTTTTCATACTTGAGGGAAGTGTGTAGAGGTAAGAAAATGAACTGTTATGGCAGATTGGGTTAATTTAGGATTTTACTGACAGGTTAGGTTAGTTTAGGATTTTACTGACAGGTTAGCTTAGGATAGATAACGATGAAAGAGTAATGGAAGGTATCGTATGATGACGCAGAATATCTGCATGGAAATATCATATGTACTTCGGTACATTGAAATAATATTAGGATAGATAAGGTTAGTGTAGGATTTTATTGACAGGTTAGGTTAGTTTAGGTTTTTATGGTGCGTTACGTAATTATTTGTGACAGGTTAGGTTAGTTTAGGATTTTAGTGATAGGTTAGGTTAGTTTAGGATTTTAGTGACAGGTTAGGTTAGTTTAGGATTTTAGTGATAGGTTAGGTTAGTTTAGGATTTTAGTGACAGGTTAGGTTAGTTTAGGATTTAAGTGACATATTAGGTTAGTTTAGACTTTTATAATTGGTTGCATAATTATCTGTGACAGGTTAGGTTAGTTTAGGGTTTTGGTTAGGTTAGGTTAGTTTAGGGTTTTGGTTAGGTTAGGTTAGATAAGGTTAGTGTAGGATTTTAGTGACAGGTTACGTTATCTTAGGTTTTTATGATGCGTTACGTATTAGGTTAGTTTAGGATTTAGTGACAGGTAGGTTAGTTTAGGATTTTAGTGACAGGTTAGGTTTAGGATTTTAGTGACAGGTTAGGTTAGTTTAGGATTTTAGTGACAGGTTAGGTTAGTTTAGACTTTTATGATGCGAAGCATAATTATCTGTGACAGGTTAGGTTAGTTTAGGGTTTAGGTTAGGTTAGGTTAGTTTTGGATTTTGGTTAGGTTAGGTTAGGTTGGGTTAGAATTTTGGTTAGGTTAGGTTAGTTTAGGGTTTTGGTTAGGTTAGGTTAGGGTTTTAGGTTAGGTTAGGTTAGGATTTTGGTTAGGTTAGGTTAGTTTAGGGTTTTGATTAGGTTAGGTTAGTTTAGGATTTTGGTTAGGTTAGGTTAGTTTAGGGTTTTGGTTAGGATAGCTTAGGTGAGGTTATGTTAGGTTTTCTTTAGGTTAGGTTAGTTTAGATTAGGTTACGATTTTGGTTAGGTTAGGTTAGTTTAGGGTTTTGGTTAGGTTAGGTTAGGTTAGTTTAGGATTTTGGTTAGGTTAGTTTAGGGTTTTAGTTAGGTTTGTTTATGTTAGATTAGGTTAGAAATTTGGTTAGGTTAGGATTTTGGTTGGGTTAGGTTAGTTTAGGATTTAGGATAGGTTAGGTGAGGTTAGGTTAGGGTTTTCTTTAGATTAGGTTAGGTTACGATTTTGGTTAGGTTAGGTTAGTTTAGGGTTTTGGTTAGGTTAGGTTAGTTTAGGATTTTGGTTAGGTTAGTTTAGGGTTTTAGTTAGGTTTGTTTATGTTAGGTTAGGTTAGAAATTTGGTTAGGTTAAGTTAGTTTAGGGTTTTGGTTAGGTTAGGTTTGTTTAGGGTTTAGGTTAATTTAGGTTAGTTTAGGTTTTTATTATGCGTTAGATAGTTTTAGCTTTTTTATGCTTTGTGTAGGCAAATATGTGGCAGGTTAGGTTGGGTTAGTTTAGGATTTTGTTGAGAAGTTGGGTTAGGTTAGTTTAGGCTTTTTTATGCTTTGCATATACGAAACTGTGCAATGTTGGGTTAGGATAGTTTAGGTTTTATTGACAGGTTAGTTTAGTTTTGGAGTTTAGTGAAATAGGTTAGGTTAGTTTAGACTTTTATGATGCGTTAGGTTAGGTTAGTTTAGGTTTTTGTAGGCTTTTATTTGCTATAAGTGTTATTTTCTTTCAGACAATGTGGATCGCCGTTAGAAGAACGAACCTAGAATTGGAGGGCCGAATCATATAGTAGAAATTGATGAATGCAAGATTGGACGTAGGAAATTTTAGGCTGGTGGTCGTATTGTGGAGGGTTCTCGGGTTTTGGGCATGATAGGTCGTGAGACGAAGGAAGTGCGATTGGAGATTTGTCCGAATAATAAAGAGGGACAAAGATGCTTTTCTTGGTGTTATTCGGAAACATGTCGCCGCTCAAACCACAATAATGACGGACTGCTGGAAGGGATATGAAGGCCTGGATGTTAACAATTTCCGTCATTTGACTGTGAATCAGAGCCTCAACTTTATTGATCCGGAAAGCGGTGCATGCACGAATTTGATCGAAAACGCAAGCGATTGAGTGTGGCTGTCGTGAAGTAGTGATTTTTTTGTTTTTTACGTTGGCAGTTGAAGGACGTCATTGTGTTCATAATGGCGGGCTTCGAAAGAAAGTTCAGTTGTGAAATTTATGTGTTTATTGTAGTAATATATGCTCCAGCGGAGTGTTTTTCAGTGCGTATTGAATTAATAACAGTTCAGCGTTCTTCACATTACATCGTATCGTGTGTTTCATGTGACTAAAATCGTTTCACTGACTAGAAAACAGAACGTTTGCACTCACATTACGTTGGACGTTTCATTTCACAGGTAATTTGCCACATATCTCTACAGTTATTTTACTTGTAACAATTACCAATAGAATGCTTAAGTTTTAAAATGCATCTCCACAAAAAATTCCATCAAATTCGCTTTATAATTCGAACATTTTGTATTGCAAAATCGTCGGAATCCGCTCAATCCTCGTTTCACCAAATATTACCCAGCATTTGCCTTTTCGGTGGGGGAAACCTCGGAAAAACCCAACCAGGTAATCAAATCAAAGGGGGTAATCAAATCAAAGGTGTTGATGCCAAGGACTCGCCATAGACCATCCTGCTTCAGTCCCACGGCTGTGGAAAACCTCGGAAGAAACCAAAGTCCAAAGGGGGATCCAACTCAAGCCCGAACGCAGCTCCGGATCAGCAGCCCATTGGTTCTTCCACGCTTCTAAGAGTGATACGGGATAAACTTCAGAATGCGGTTAACTTCTTTCACCTCTACCCCCACCACACTACCTTGTATGCATGCAGTGGGTTATTCTGTAAGTAATTTATTATTATGCAGCTCTATTGTTGCTGATTATTGATGCGTTCACAACACTGGCCTTTTTTTTTTTTTTTTTTTTCCTACATGCAGTTAACTCTGACTTCTCCAGTGGGGAGTTTGATGTGTTACTTTCATAAGGTAAAGATATCCTCTGTAGGCAAACACGCCATGAAGGTGTTTGGGGGCATGAAGATAGAACTCCATGCTTTCATGACCTCGGTGCTACTCATACGAAATACAGCGTCTTTCCTTCAGCAACATATTATGTAGATTTCCCGCGCGCATGTACATCAAATCACAGAAACGATAAAACTGCTGTAGCCTACGTTAGGGTGACCAGATTTCCAAAATAAAAAAAACTGTACACTTAATGAGGTTGACATGAATCAACAGCTTATCTAAACCTTCATTGTTATATATTCAAAACCAAGCTCTCAGGCTCATTATTGGTGGAATCAAAACAACTCCAATAGATTCTGTGAGATTCCTCACTAATAAGAAATAGTGAAATCAGAAGTAAACACTGAAATAATGAAACAATTGTCTTTAAGAGACAATTAATATTAGGTACCCTCCACAAAACTGGCTTCATTTAGGCTATACACTGACGGATCCTTATCTCCAGGGAACAAGGTGCAGGTGAGGGGTGTAGGTGTTACGTGCTGTCTCTTCTCACTTTGTAGAGTTCTTGGATATGGAACAACAAGTTTTGATGGAGAAATCATTGCAATAAGTAAAAGTCTCAGGAAGCTTCTATGCCACATCAATAAATTTAAAAATGCAGTTATATTGCAGCTATTCTATCAATATATTCTCTAGACACACACCTTCATCTCAGACAGCAGAAATAACTAAAATGCTCTCTCAGTAACATTCAATAGAAGAATTGTATTCCAATGAATACCATTCCATTGTGGAATCCTGGGTAACGAGAATGTGGATGCTTCAGCAAAGAAGGGCAGCACTGCTACTTACAGACCTGTTACTATACTTGTTTTTTTGAAAGATGGGACATGACAAGAGTGTTGCGATTGGAAAAACAACTGATCGTCACATAGTGTGGTAGGTCAGTTGCTATGGTAACAACGGTTGAGTTGCCAAACTTCTGTTCCCAAGTGACGAGTGCTTAATAGCTCTCTTGGCAACATTTATTGTGCACACAATGTTAATATTGGAACGTTTCGTCTTTGATTCTCTGTCGATTTTTGTATTGTGTTTTTTTACCTTTATGTCAATTGTCAATGAATGTTTTAACGTCAGCCATCTTAACGTCAATTGCTAACTTCTATCAGCTGGTGCTGGGTAACTTTCGGTGCTGGACCCCGGACTCATTTCACAGGCATTATCACCTTCATATCATTCAGACGCTAAATAACCTAGATGTTGATACAGCGTCGTAAAATAACCCAATAAAATAAAAAAATTCTATCAGCTGGCAGTGTGGTAGTCCATATTGGCAACATACCACTGTAGTTCCAAGCTCGGCCGCTTAACTGTCATGTCCCATCTTTCAAAAAAACAAGTATAAATATACGTATTATTCTATGAAAATATTTATTAAATCTACTTAAGACTTCAACAAACAAAATTTGATAACACAATGTCAAAGGAAAAAATAGAACTCTCTGCATCATAATCCACAGTTAATTCCCAATTTACCACGCAAATCGTCTGTATCTGCATTTAGATTGGCAACAGGCCATGACTGTTTGGCCAAACACCTACATAGAATTGGAATATATCAGTCCCCTAACTGCCCATTGTGCAACTCAAACCAAGAAGTGGATTCGAAACACCTAAAAATCTGTGCTTCATTGGCTGACCATGACAATATCTTTGAAAAATATTGTAGTGCAAGAGGCCAAATGACTTTGTCAAATGCCTGGCATTAGAAAACAACAACATTCATTATTGTGTTTATATAATGTCAGTGAGCAATAAGGTTCAGTTTTATTTATTTTAAAGTAATAAACAATACACTGTTTACAATAACTAGGCTTTAGGGCTAATAATTATACAAGTACATAATAGAGTAGCATAAATACTTGGTTTAAGTCATTGTTGACATTTTTTTTATATTGCAACTAGTCTGGATTAATTAGGTTAACTTATCTGTTTAAAAATATGTCAGGTTAATTGGACCTTACCTCATATCCATGGCACTTTATTCTAAATTTGTTTCATAACATTTTTTGTCTTGTATTGCCTTTTAACTATTTTTACATTCTCCATGAAGATCAACTGTACAGTCTGTATCATATTTCTTTGATGAGTGAATTTGCTGTAGAAGTGTTGGCCTTTCCTTCGGGAAACTATAGAAGTCCATCCAAGACACATTATTAAAATGACATTTTGTGATTAACATGGCCTTTATGGTTTTAACTGAAAACTGATTCCTTTCGTCAGACCAAACTGAATTCATCAATGAAAACACTCTTTCTGATGATGCATTGGTACTAGGTATTTCTAACACAAAACTTACAATCTGAACTTGTTTGTAAAACTAATGTCTTTGTCTTTCATAATTTGTAATGCTTCAGTCCATTTCTCTATAATTTTAACATCACTTTCCTTCCAATGTTTAATTTTTGCTCCATATATGTTCTTCACATGATTCACTTCACTGAATAGATCATCTTCATCTGTCACTTTTAAAATAGCCTATTAGTGTCAATTTTGGCAATAACTTGAAGAAAATTTTGAACTTCAGACCAAAAAACCTTCTAATTATCGATCTAAGGTATCAATGATCGAATTGAATTCATTATGGTTACATCTGATGGAAACAGTATGGAATTATTAATAAATATTTTACGTGATTATTAAATAAAATAAAAGAAAAAAAGAATGTTCCACAACAGTTGATCCACAATATTCATAACATATATAACCAAAATAAAATAGCAATTAAATAAAATTAAAATAGCATTTAATTAAGCAAGCTATCATCTTGGACACCCATCAATACTGGTGTAAGACAAGGATGTGGATTATCACTCATTCTCTTTATTATTTATATGAACCGAATAATTAAAGAGTGGAAGCAAACTCGCCATGGATATATACAAATTAACGGATACCTTAAATTGAATTCAATTCTCTTTGCAGACGATTTGGTATTATTAGCACTTTCAGAAGACGACCTCCAAAGGTCAGTATATACTGTAATTTGCAGCAAGTAGCAGCCACATACAATATGGAAATTTCAACAGATAAAACAAAAATTATGGCATTCTGTGGGAAATACCCAATGCAAAGTAAAATTTGTCTCGATAATAAAATATTAGAAAGATGTAATAGTTTCCCATATTTAGGTTACAATCTTTCCATTTTGAAGAATTGGACATATCACAGAAAATTAATAAATACACAAAAGCTATGGGCATTATAAATAGTGTGATGAAACCATCCTTGGTTCAGGAACACACCCGCATACGTCTCTACAACACATTGGCACGACCGATGCTCAGCTATGGCAGCGAAGCATGGAAACTGAGGAAAGCAGATAAAAGCAGAATAACAGTTTATGAAATGCGATTCATGCGAAGAACAGCGGGCTATACTAAATGGGATCTGAAAAGAAATTTTGAAATTTTAAAGGAACTAAAAACTCAACCAGTTTTAGATTACATTGTTCAGTATCAGTTTAATTGGAAACATCATTTGGAAAGAATGCGTAATAGTAGACTCCCAAAGGCAATTTATAATTATGTACCACATGGCCAAAGATCTGTGGGTCGTCCTGCTAAGAGATGGCGTAAAAATTTTATGAGAGACCATAACAGGTCTTGCGGCCTAACACTTGTCAGGCAGAAGAAGAAGAAGAAGAAGAAGAAGAAAGAAATATTTTAACAATAATTTAGGTAAACTGGACGCCATTTAAAAAATGGAACATTTGGCGTCTCGAACATACTTTTCTCAGGACAAAGGACAAGAGGCTGAAAAAAGGGACAATCCCGTTAAAAATGGGACATCTGGTCACCCTAGCCTACGTAAAACTACAGAGTTCCTATCAGGGTTGCCATACGTATGACTATTTTGACTAAATTGTACAAGGTATGGCTGCACTCTTTGTAGCACGCAATTTTGTACGACTGTTTTACTGAAGGGAAAAAATTATTTTTGAACTTATAATGTTGGTTTAAAATAAAATTGATGGTTAATTCGTCCCTTTGAGACAAGTTTTCTTCATTTAGTATGTCCTTGACTAATATGAAAGAAATATGCTTTTAAGGGGGGAATTGATCTGGCAACTATGCTTGCCATGTACGTCATAATTTGTCATCTTCAGCTGTAGGTCCAGTTTATCAAAGTAATAAGTGTTTAATTAATTTCCTTATATATGTTCGACAAAGGAAATCTTTTATCATTGAAATAGTACTGCAGTAGCATTTGATACTATGTATATCAGACATACAAGTTACGGAAAGAAGGACATTTCTTAATTTTTTAAAAATCCGCCTGGACCCTGGACAAAGGTCTAAAAAGGAGGACATGTCCGGACAAAAGAGGACGTCTGGTCACCCTAAACTTGTCTCAACCAGGATTTGAACCCCGACCAGCTCATTGCACGGTCAGACATGCATACTACACAGAGGTGGAGTAGAATTAAGATTTTCTGATGATATGGCGTTGTTAGCAGAAGAGACAGTACTAAGGGATATACTACTGGAGCTAAATGATAGCTGTGAGCAGTATGGGATGAAGATAAATGCAAACAAGACGAAGACCATGGTTATTGGAAGAAAAATAAAGGAGGTAAATGTGCTAATTCGAAATAAGGCAGTAGAGCAAGTGGACAGCTTCAAATACTTGGGTTGTACCACAAGCACTAACATGAGCTGCTGCCAGGAAGTCAAAAAGAAGGATAACAATGGCAAAGAAAGCTTTTAATAGAAGAAGAAGCTTCTTCTGCGGACCTCTGGAAAAATAACTAAGAAAGAGACTAGTGAAGTGCTTTGTGTGGCATTGTATGAGTAAAAAACATAGGCATTACGACGAAGTGAAGAGAAGCAATTAGAAGCATTTGAAATGTGGATATGGAGCAGAATGGAGCGTGTGAAATGAACAGACAATAAGAAATGAAGCTGTGTTGGAAAGAATGGGTGAATAAAGAATGATGCTGAAACTGATCAGGAAAAGGAATTGTTTGGATCGCTGACCGAGAAGAACTGCCTACTGAAGGATGCACTGAAAAAAACTGTGAACAGGAGAAAAGTTCGGAGTAGAAGAAGATATCAGATGATACAGATCATATGCTGAGATTAAGAGGAAGGCAGAAAATAGGAAAGATTGGAGAATGCTGGGTTTGCAGTGAAAGACTACGACAATGTTATGCTGAAGTAAGTTGATATGACGATTTCGTTTCCCTTATCTGGCAACCCTGGTTCCTATGCAGACCAGTCCAGTCCTTACCTCTTAACTTCTTTGGGACAGACGCTCTGCACTATCGTATTTTGACTAATTATACGTGGTACGACCATACTCTTATGTTGTACGTAATTTTATACGACACTTTACTGAAAAGAGATAATTATTTTGAAATTAACAATGTTGTTCTATAATTAAAATAATAACTGTTAATTCGTCCCTTTTAGACAAATTTTCTTCATTCAATATGTCGTTGGCCAGTATATAAAAAGGAAAACTTGCTTTTAAGGAGGAAGAGACGCTTGAAAATTGGTATGTTGGCTATGCTTGTTATGTAAGTTATGAACTCATAATTTGTTACCGGTATCTTGAAATGTAGGTTTCACGTACAGTGTGGCTATATCAAAGTAATACGAATACAGAGATCTGCTAACTTTCCTGTATGTTCGTCAGTGAAAGTCTTATCAATGAAAACCTGGAACTGTGATAGAATTTTTTTTTCTCTTTTTTACGGGGGAGGGACCCAAAGACTTGCATATCAGCCTAAGGCTTATTGTCCTTACCACTTCTGTTTTGTGAATATTTGTTGCCAAATGGTCGCACTCTTATACGAATACAGCACACTGCATTGTGAACTTAACCCAGGCTATAACAATGATACGATGAAAGAGTAATGGAACGGAGAAAAATTCTCTCCGGCGCCAGGACTTGAACCCGGGTTTTCAGCTCTACGTGCTGATGCTTTATCCACTAAGCCACACCGGATACAACCCCGACGCCGGTTAGAATCGTCTCAGATTAAGCTCCAACTCTTGGGTTCCCTCTAGTGGCCGCCCTCTGCACTACGTCATAGATGTCTATGAACGCAGGACCGAAGTCCACACATGTGCTGAGGTGCACTCGGTATGAGTGACTAGTTGGCCGGGATCCGACGGAATAAGCACTGTAAGTGATTTACGCATATCATATATATTATTTTAAATCTTAATCTGAGACAATTCTAACCGGCGTCGGGGTTGTATCCGGTGTGGCTTAGTGGATAAAGCATCAGCACGTAGAGCTGAAAACCCGGGTTCAAGTCCCGGCGCCGGAGAGAATTTTTCTCCGTTCCATTACTCTTTCATCGTATGATGACGCAGAATATCTGCATGGAAATATCATATGTACTTCGGTGCATTAAAATAATATATATAACAATGATGATAATTATATGTGAATAAATGACGATGAAATGGGTCCGAAATCCAATGCCGAAAGTTACTAGCAATTCTGCTTCAATTGGATGTAAATCTGAGATTTCGCACATGTCAGAACTGCTTTCAGGCAGGAGCATGAGGCGAGAACGTCAAGACTTGTCCTGAAGTATATTCGCAGAACTTCTGTCTTAATGTTGAACTACCTGTAAAACAGATAACAGAGGTCTTAGCTTAACGACAAGCCTTCTCACTTGTGAATGAAGAGGCTGCTGCTGCTTCTCGCTATAAGCCATGAGTTGCACCTGACCTGTTATAGACTGCTGCGTGCTGAAACGCAAATGGTTAGAAATTCTCGGTGTGGCAATAATGCTGCTTGTTGCATTAGAGCTCAAGATGGTGATGCCTCCATTGTCTTTGTAACATTCCCTAGTTCACAAGTCTAATCTAATATATTTTAAGAAATTGAAGACGAAGTTCTTTATATTGTTATAATCTAATGTGATAAATTAGTTAACGTAGATGTTTCTGCAAGCTTTCATAGCAGCAGAAATTGGGTATTGAAAACAAAAACTAACTGATAAACCAGTTTTGAGAAATTCTAAGATCAGAAGTCCAATATTTGAAGATGAAGAGGAGGATATGAGTGATACAATAATAATAATAATGATTTATTTTAGCTGGCAGAGTTAAGGCCGTAAGGCCTTCTCTTCCACTCAACCAGCAAAAAGCGTATATACATATGCATGAACTTACAAAGAATCCAACAATTTGATTTAGATGAGAGTTACATCTCACACTGATGCTTACGCATAGTTACGATGTGCAAAATGAGTGATGAGGAATGCCCCAAACTATCAAACAGGCCATTCTGGTAGGGCATCATTCACAGGGATGGACATGTCATTCTGTAACTGGAATCCATAGTTTCTAAGGTATTGCATACTACACACTGTAGTGTGGGTAATATACCCAGTCAGTAAAGATAGTCACCCAAACAGTCGTGGCCTGTTGTCATGCGAAATTTCGCGACAGCGTCTCTTCGAAGCCATTCTGGTAGAGCAGATCTTAAGGCATCTTTCCAGTGCTTAGCCATGATTTGCTCCTCCAAATTGCGATGGAAAGTCTCTGATTCTATGTCTGATATTTGTAGCTGCTCTGGCACGGGATTTTGCTGTTACCTGAAAGGAGAATTGTTGTTCCTTTCTTTGCCAGTATTGAATTGAATTGAATTTAACAGAGGGGGGCACTGTGGCCCAGCACTGCGACCTGTTAAACTCTATTGCGCTTTGGTGACGCATTCCCAAACCACACTATCTGACCACACTAAGGTTCTCTGTGTGCCCAGTTTCGAGCAGGCAACCCCACTCATCCCTAGGTCAGCTCCCACCATGCGTCGCCAGCCGGCATTCGGAGAATGCTATGGAATGATAATGAAATGGAGAAGTAGTGATGGAATGATGTAAATGCTTAATTTGGGGAAAAAACGGAAGAACCCCAGAAAACCCCCAACTGCGACCTTGTCCGCTATAAGTGTCACTATGCATTTTTTAAATGAAAAAATCCCAGACCTAGCCAATCGAACCCGGCCACCTGCATGACAGTCTGAAGGTCTGACCATTCAGCCACCACAGAGTTCTTTGCCAGTAGGTCTGCTTTTGGTTTTTTTTTAAGATGGAGCCTGATAATAATTGTTGATTATTAGGTTACATTGGAAGATTAGTCTAAATCAAGGCATTGAAATGTAGAACTGTAAAAGTTGAAAAGGAATTCAGAAACTCTCGTCATATCCCTTTCACTTACACTGTCTTATAAACAAACACATAGTAAGGCTGTGTGCATCGTGGTGGATTTTAGGCGACCAGCGAGAGCCGAAAGTTCGTAAAAGCTATTATGCCTGCTTGATAAAATTCATCACTGATCTTCCTGCCTGCTCGTACTGCATCAAAACATTACTGTTTCAGCCGGAGAAGATGTAGAGGGGAGTTAAGGGGTGGTATGCAGTGACTCAATAGAGTTATTTATACCTAGGCCTGGCATATACTGTTCACCATTGCAAGAAGTAAATATACTGTCACTACTGTGAATGCGCTGTTTTTATTCTGCCTCTGTTTATATTTTGATTGGAGTTACTTCTGTTACTTCAAGACCAAATTGATTTTTAGAGGTTTCATTTCCTTTCAACTTGAATCAATCTTCTTAATGTATCCAGCTGTTTGCTGACAACATAAAGTCCACTATAGTCCACTGTAGTCTATTCAGCTGTTTCTCATGAGAAATGAGGGGTATTTTGATCGGTGTTCATGATGGGGTGTAGTCAATATATACTGCAGGGCTGTGTCTTCTGCAACTGGTACTGATGATTTTAATTTACTTCTTTTGTGGTTTATGGATGGACAGTATAGAAGAATGTGTTCCAGATCTTCATCATGATTATTACACCACAGACAAGTAGGATTATCAGAAATGTGAAATCTGTGCAGGTACAATTGAGTGACAATGTGACCTGTTCTGGTCCTTGTTAAAAATGTTTGAACATGTCTGGGCAAGTTTTTGTACAGACTGTAAAATTTTTCCTTTGTCAGAAGAGAGCCAGTTGTTGACCCGTAGGTTTGTAAAATGAGACTTTACTGAAGCAAAAGCATTGGATAGAGATATCACTTGATGAGGTCTTGGTTGCAAATATGTTACCTGTTTTGCAATTAGTATCGACTTTCTCATTTCCAGGTAGGCCTATACCACAATGACTAGGTATCCATTGAAATGTTATTTCCTTTTGGAGTTCTTTTAGTTTACTTAGTTGTTTCTGAATTGGAAAAATTCTATGTGCATATAGGTTTGGTACATATTTAATTATGAACTTGAAGAGGAAATTTAAAATTAATGCTTTATGTTGATACAGTTCCCTCAAAAATCAATTTGTGATCATACAACTTGTGTTGTTACTTCTGTGACAAATATTAATTTTTTATCTTTGTTTTGTATGCAAGAATATACTATTTTCTTTCAGGACTTATTATGGAATCGGGGAAGAGGTACACACAGACTGTGGAAAGAGCTTTCCACGTCTCTATGGCATGCCTGGAACCAAACACAGCAGACACAGACAATGTGTCTGTGATGTTAGCATTTGATAACAGAGAATTTATATTATGCAATTTGAACAAACACAAAGCTATACAGACACCACTTGATCTCAACTTCCAGAGTGGTGACAAGATTGCATTCATGTCTTCGGGAAAGGGGAGGGTTCACCTCACTGGTGAGTAATGATGTATTTAATGTTTTTATTATCAGTACAATAAGATATACAATATAAATAATAAACTTTCTCTATTATATGGTTATGGTAATTATTAGTTAATTTTTGTTATTTGGTCTCATTGTAAGGAGCTTCAGAAAATGCTAGTTTTGTTAATAAAGCAGGAGATCTCACAAAAGGTTATAGTCATTATGGGAAAGCTGTGGGGCTCTCCAAACCGTCCTAAATGTCCTCGTATGTAGCAAATTTTGCTAGCAGAAGACAAAGTCGTCATTGCTGAAACTGTACTTCGTCATATAGATGGTTTATTTAGAGATCCTACATAATTGTAACATATCTAATAAATTGAGACTTCCAAAAAATTGTTGTATGTTTTTTTCCTTCTGTGCTTAATACTATTCTGACATCTTACGATGACTATTGACTATCAATTGACTATTCGATTTAGCATACAAAAAAGTTGGTTAAGTTTAGAACCTAAAAAATCAGGGCCCTACTTGTATTTGCCAAATAATTAGTTTAAAAATCGCTTAGTGTGGCGTGCCCTGCACAGAACTGTAAGCACGGCACAAACAATACAAACCCCAACAAATCATCATCATGTTCTAGTTCTAGAAAAACTGTTACTGTTTGGTAAATGGATTTTCATTTTTATGCATTCTTTTCATAGAATGATCAAGTGAGCTTTTTCCATTTGAAAGATAAATTATTAATATTATTAGTATTAGATGTCTGAGAAGAATTTTAAATATTTACTGTCCAGTAATAATAAGCAGTGAAAATTTATGGAAAGAAGAACCTATTGAAATTGAAATTAAAAGGCATGAATGGAAGTGGATTGGCCACTTTTGTAAAGAAAGCTGATTGATGCAATTGAATGACATGCTTTGGAGTGGAATCCCCAGGGTGTTCGGAAGGTGGGACGCTCGAGAGGGTCATGGAGGAGATCTGTCAACAAAGAGATGAAACAGTATGAGAAAAACATGGAATGAGATTAAAGCTACTGTAGCCAATCGGGTCAGATGGAGAGCTCTTATTGATGCCCTTTGCTCCACCAAGGAGTGAAAGGATCTATTATTATTATTATTATTATTATTATTATTATTATTATTATTATTATTATTATTATTATATTATCATCATCATGCAGTACTATCCATTTTCTTCCATCATGAGTCATTCCACTATTATTAAATCTTTAAGCTGGGCACCCACTTAGGCGAAGAAAAGAAAATTTCTTCCACTAGAGAAACTTATATGTAATCAAAGAATTATCGCTGGAGAACTCTACGAAGCAACCAGACAACATCGCTTCCTGCCGCATCTCTTTGCCTCGCTTCAATGTGTGGGGATAGGAGAAGCAACGAGACAAAATTTTCGTCACCAATTGGACACTTTTAGGTCTTCATCAGGTGAACTTCTTCTACATCATTGCTTGGCAAAGAATGTATTACATGCCACATGCTCACAATTTAGCATAGCCTTGCCCAGCGAAAGTCTTATTCTCGCTATTTCATACATTAATTTATATTGTTATTATATAAAGTATACCTGCAAACTGTGTCCGCCCTGTAAGATTATATTTCGGCTGCATGATGCTCTGGTACTACACCATGTATTTGCATTGTGGAGATATACTTCCCTTATAAATCAACTTAATTTGCCTTTAGAAATGTTCTTGAGGTTCTAACAAGCAATATTGAATACCAGATATTGTCTGAATAATGTCAAGACATCTGCTTGAACTTGAACCTGTCATAGAGGTCAAAGATATAGAAACCATTGTGTAAATAGTTTATTTTCCCCTCTCTGAACTTCATCTCAAATATTTTTACTTGTATAACCTTCTTTCCATCGTAAAGACTCAAAAACAAAATTTGGGCCACCTGAATTTTCCAGTTTCTGAGTTTGTACATTTCATCTAATTGAAAACAGAATTTATATCTTTTTTAACCTGTATGTTTGAACATTCTGGATGTCTTGTTTCATATTTTCAGTTTTGATGTGGTTCTTGAAGATTAGTGTCACTTGGGGCCTGTGTATATTTCACTTATTACCGATAGTTTTGTAAATGTGCAGAAGTAAATATATGGTGTATTTTAGTGCACGACTCTCTAATAGTAATGCAGGAAGTGTCTTTTTATGAATTTGTGGAGAAAGTAGATGGAATGTTAAATGTACTGTAATCGATAATATACATTCAATTTTAGAATGTCACTTTAAATATATTGAATTGGTGCATAAGTTCATAGCATTTTTCTGTACTTTCATTCATCTGCTGTCAATCTTTCCATAGCAACCAAGTATTTACTTATGCTATGAACTTATGCATCAAATCAATAAATTATGCAATTTAGTTTTTACTAATATTTTTCGCTCAGAAATTACAAATAAAATCTAACTTTTATATGTGACCCATTGCGTGAAAAGAGACCTAAAGTCGTGAAAGGAAATTTTACAGGAGAACAAAATAACGCATTTGCGATGTAAAAACTGCATTTCTATGTTTTGACATCTTACACTACCTGTAGGCTTTTTTTACATACTAAACTAGGACTTAGTTTTACACAGTGCTTCTTAAATACCTAAATATTTCTTATAGTTGCTAAGAAAACAAGTGAAAACTTTAATTGCATTTTTCTCGAAAAGTACATAATCTAATATCAACATTCAATAAGTAATATATTAAAAACTATAGCACCTAGAACCATGAATTTTTTTTTTTTAATGCTCAGTATTTCATCCTCTTTTTGAAACCACAAAAAAAAAAAAAAATCCAACTTTAGGTCCCATTTTCTGCAACTAGTCATATATTTAAATTGGTGAGTTAAGTTAAATAAATACATACATTTTTTCATTTGATGCCCTTAAAATGGACTGTTTATACTATTACCAAGGCATTACTGTTATTCCAAACAGAATACTGGTTCCATATTGCCCACGTTTTATTTCAAGTATGTTGTTCATATTTAACAAATCAGTAGATTATATCATGGTTATTTAATAAATGTTGTGCTTGCTTCATCATGCTCCAGTGGACGGGCAGCCCAGAAACAAAGCTTCTCTTAGCTTCGCCTTACCTCGCCTTGCCTAAGTGGGCATCCAGTTTTATTATTATTATCATCATCATCATCATCATCATACAGTAGGCCTACTATCCATTTCCTTTCATCATGAGTCATTCCACCACCATTATTATTATTATTATTATTATTATTATTATTATTATTATTATTATTATTATTATTATTATAGGCACCGTGCATGGGTCTCAAAATCGTACTGGTGGCGCCACGCAGTGTCTCAATTCCTAATTAACTACAGGCTTGCAGTCATTCACTAGTCACGTGTGATATAGAAATTACCTGCGGCTTTCTGCCGATAAAAAGTTGTAATATTAGCAAGAATGGGTTCATTGATTCATAGTGTTCTGCCCAAGGGCAGGTCTTTCACTGCAATCCCAGCAATCTCCAGTCTTTAATTATTTTATAAACTCACTGGAAAGTTCAGTACTGCTAGAGGAGTGTAAAAATGTAACTACAAAGTTCCTGAAATATCAGTGAAGTTGTTTGGCATTTAAATCAGATTTCAGACCATTGAATGAGGGTGAACAGTCATATTACTAAAAGACTGATATACTTATATTTGATGTCATGACGTGTATAATATTTGTGTGTATAATGTCTCTATAAATTACGTATTTTAATGTGATTTAATTCTAAAAGTAGTCTTAATTACACTTCCTGAATAATGGGCGACTGCAAATTCTCTAAAACACAACACATATGAATAATATCATCAACATACTACCTCTGATTGAGGTTCTGGCTGATATGTACATCTGTTATCAGGCTGTACATCTCACTTGACGATATGATATTCTAGTCTAGTTGCCTCATAAGTGGTGCCTTGTTGGTATCACTTATGAGGTTCAGACTTCCCTTTAGACAGTTGAATAAACAACAAGATCAACATGCGGAAGCAGTTTAATTGATAGTTTTTGTAAAATGTTATAATGTATATTTTAATTCGCTGAATGCACCTTTCAAGATGAATTAGAACACTGGCAACGCTGTAAGTAGTTTCGACTTCTTCAGCTGTTAATTTACCATCATGCAAATACGGTTGAGTAACAGCAATGATCCCTTTATCAGGAAAACCTGACTTCATCACCACCTTCTAATAAAGTCAATAATCTGCAATCAGTAGTTATGAATGTTCACTCGATCTGCCTCGGTAGCATTTAGATTTGAAGGCCACCATCTGATCCACATTGGGTGGCTGTTCCACTTCTGAACAATTAATTGTCACTCTACATTTTTCAATATTGCAGGCATTGTTTCCTGAATACTTTCTCTGCTAGGCCAAAACCCAAAATTACAGTAACCATTGTTGATGTCAACAACATTAAAGTGGTGGTAAAAATACATTATAATTATAATTGTACGATTAACTCTGATCATCACCCTCATAGCAGAATACGACAATCCAATTTTCATTTTAATTGGAAAATATGAGTAGACGATTTTCTTTACTAACCTTACTCTTGGACAGAATTTTTCGAAAGCTTTCGATGTGAAATTCACTAATAAAAATGACAAAAATAATATGTATGGTCTACATCTTGGGGCATTTCAACTATCTATGGCAGATATTTTTGGGTTAAATGATAGAATTGGAAATATTTCTTATTATGATTCTACGGGTATGATTGTGTTTCAATTGGCAGCAATTTTAACAATATATTCGAAACCACAAATGTCACTCCCATTAAGTCTGGTAGTTCTGTCTCATATTTTATTGTAGAATTATTTCGGAAACCTTGCATTTCATTAAACATATCATCTGTTCCTGAACGCGTGTCATAACATTTCTTATGTGACTTCAGTTCGGCATGTAATGGAATAGACACCTGAGTAGACAATTCACACAATTCAATTGTGAAAGAAAAAGACAAAATCATTAAGAATGGTTTCTTTTACTTCTGCCTGTATGGCTACTTCATTTTTCGAAATAACACTTGTTGAGCATTCGCCTTCCATAAAACTTAAATTTTCATCTTTTCTTCTTCTTTATGCGTCTCTTTCGTACCTTTCCGGAGCTAGTTGAGATGAGGCAGTCTTTTTCTTGTAATCTTTTATAAAAATACAGGGAACGGTATGCTAGTTGTGGGGGTGTTCTGATCTCGTTCCCAATAAAATTAATACAGCAAATTTTTGCTGCGGGTGTTGGTTTCAGCACTTGAAATCAAGAATTAAAGATAGATATGAATACATTTAAAAATAAGTATATTATTATTTATTGTTGCTAATGTTATACTGTGTGTGTGTGTGTGTGTGTGTGTGTGTGTGTGTGTGTGTGCGTGCGTGCGTGCGTGTGTCAGTAATTATCTATTATTTGAAATTTAAATGATAAATTCCTGTCTTTGCTAACTCAATGGTTATTTATAAACATAATACTATATACATTCTATTTTTTATATCAGGCCTAGTATATGATACTACTATGATTACAAGCAGTGTAGCCTTATTTACTTTCATCTGCGTACTGCACGGATCCACAATTAGCGTCGTTGCGCTTCAGTTTTCTGTTTTGGGAATGAATAAAAACAATATCGGTTGATGTGTTCCTATAAGCATTACTACACTCAAGAACACAGCAATTTGCGTTACCTTTCGGCTTTTTAGGATCATCCATATTTCTAATCATTTAACCTGAGATGTTAAGTATATTCATACGCTTCAAGCACAACCCTATCGCTGCTGTCCCTCCGTTAGTAACAACAGTCGCCACCAGAGGAGCTTGCACGGTGCCTATAGGCCTACTTTACTATACAATATTATGCATTTTCATTCTTCATGTATCATTTCAATATCATTAAACCTTCATTTGTTATTTCTTCAGTTATGTTATTTTTTTTTAGTAGGTTATTTTACTTTATCAACATCTTTGGTTATTTAGCGTCTGAATGAGATGAAGGTGATAATGCCGGTGAAATGAGTCTGGGGTCCAGCACCGAAAGTTACCTAGCATTTGCTCATATTGGGTTGAGAGAAAACCCCCGAAAAAACCTCAACCAGGTAACTTGCCCCAACCGGGAATCTAACCCGGGCCACCTGGTTTCGTGGCCAGACGCGCTGACGATCAGTTATGTTATGAACTTATAAATAATTATCACAATTGCTTGAATCCGTGATGTTACATTTACATGCATATAATTTTTCGAATACTGTGCATTGTGTAAAATTGATGTACCACTAATCTTATGCTCCCTTCAACAACAATCATCCATTATGCTTTCTCGTGCTGTGGTGGACAATGTGCTCTACATTATTCTCTATAATGCAACGTATTTGCCAAGCTTTGTATAAATAAAATTATTCATCAAAGCATTCTTACTGAATGTTTACATGGACAGTGATGAACAGTCACATGTTCATCTCTGCTCCCACTTTCTGCAGCGTAATTGACTACTTACTTGCACATGCTCATAATGAGAGTATTGGCCACTTGTAAATACACTTCAAATCTTCGTACAACACTGATGCTCAAACTTCAAAGTCATCAACATTTAAGATATGTTATGATACTCTGAATTGTGATGCAGCTTTTGCACTCTACTTGACAAAATTAAGATGTTTACTTTTGCAGTTTTGATCTGTAAGCAGTGCTTATAGGGATGCCAAACCTCTGAGTAAGATAAATTAAGGTAATTTTAAACAGTTGAGCTCTTGTTCAAATGGATAGATGTTATTTGAAAGAGATGTTGGATTAATAACTGACCATCCCCAGTTCAAGAAACATCTACGTCCATGGCTTATATGATTATGATTCCAACTGTCCAGTTTACAGACAATGAAAAGAGATTATTCTTCTCGAAGTATATCTATCAAAATGCATTCTCCTGGAGAAATAGTATGAAGGTTTTGCACCTTGCGCAGGGAAAGGAACAGTGTTAGTATTGAGGGATGTACAACATGACAAAAAAAGTTAAATAGTACATAAAACTCTACATCTCATATCTAAACTGTAACATAATTAACCTAACAGATATGGAAATGATAATATTATGAATATTTCAGGCTACCTGCTTGAGACAGATGATGATGATGATGATGACGAAGAAGACGAAGATGAAGAAGAAGAAGACGCCATTATGAATGATGACAGTATGGACATTGGTTTGTATTGACGAAACAGTTTTTTCAAGTTTGCTGTCTCAGGAATGCATGTTATTGTGCTTCATACCATATTCAAAATTGTACTAAGGCATCCCCTCACAATGTATCAATAAATGTCTCGAAAAAAACACTTAACTCCATATATGTTGTGCACTACATACCCTATTACATAATCACTTCATGTGTTAACTTAAAAACATAGTGTAACTCCTAGCAAAAAATAAAAGAACTTCACAGTACTATTGTTATTTACAGAAGCTTTGTCCAAGAAACAAACAAATGATCTAAACAAAGGATCTGGGAAGAGAAAGAATGAACCTCAGTTGTCCAAAGCAGAAAACAAGAAGGCAAAGCTTGCAGAACCAGAAAGTGATGAAGGTATGTGGTTCAAATACATCTAATGATGTTATTTTGATCTTCGACTCGATACCAAGTCAGTGTAATTCTCATTAAATTACATGGTTGGTTAGTTGCTAAGACCTCCAGATACTGTTGATGATCTTCCTGGGCTCTCCTAGTCAGTATTGAGAAGAATTTTGTTTCTTATATGGGGCATTAAAAAGGTAGAATTCAGCAGAGTGATTAGCATAGTTGACTTTTAATGTGGGCAAAAAAATGGCTGGTAAAGTTTGTCTGAAATTCCCTTACTTGAGGATGAGATTATTTTACGTACCATAAATCTTACGGACCTCATGCCTGAACTTTCCTTTTAAAGGAAGTCGTATCTATGACTGCAAGGGTGCAGACTCAGGTTCAGATCCTGGCAATGGCAGTGTCATTTTTATGATGTACAGAGCCAAGGTTCCTGAAGATTTTTCTCGGGATCCTTCTATTTCCTTCCATTCTACTATCACTTTCTATTTCATTATTCATTATCATAATTTTATTGGTATCTTATGATTGGCATACAGATGTTATCTAATTGAGGAAATGTAATATGCTTTTGGTGGAGGGGTGAAAGGGTATCTAACAGCATTTCACTGGATCTAAGCCTACATGGCTGAATCAACAGATGGCACCACAGAGCTGAGTCACAATATCTACAAGAAGCGGCCATTTGGATAAAACCATTCCCATAAAAAGGAGTGGTAAGAACGATAAGTTCATTCAAAGCTGCTGTGCTCACCTTTAGAAATCTCGCCCATTATATTGTATATATAAAGAACTTTGAAGGAATTTTACTTACTGGCTTTTAAGGAACCCGGAGGTTCATTTCCGCCTTCACATGAGCCTGCCATTGGTCCCTATCCTGAGTAAGATAATGCACGACGTGTATTATTGAGAAGAATAACAGTGTACTCCTCATTTCAATTAATGTTCACAATGCACTATGTGCAGAACAAGACTGTCAGTTCACAGTTCACTTGCCTTAGCTAGTTCATCTAGCTCACTGTTAAAGTGCACTGCACGTCGAACTCGTGTCTCCCCGAGCTGCGTCACACTCGCCTGCTGAAAACGGTCACAGTTACGGTCTCACTCAAGTTCACTGCACGTCAAACCCAGGTCTCCCCAGCTGCGGTCCACTGCACGTCGAACTCAGGTTTCCCAGCTGCAGCCCACTGCTCGTCGAACTCAGGTCCCCCTTGCTTCATCGCTCACTGCTGTCCGAGATAAGACTTGAAGACTGACTCACTGTCTGTTGGCAACTCGCGCTTTTATTACTACACTACATGTTCTGGAATCTTCGATTCGCGTGGCTTTCAGAATCTTCGAGAGAATTCCGCTTCTAGATGTTTCCCTTGCTATCTCCCCTCCACGCCGTCACCATAGCCTTCTCCCCTCACTCCGTACCATGCTGCAGCTCTTACTGAAGCTCGAGTTTCCATTTTCTCGTGCCTTCCTTCTCGCTAGGTGCGTGTGCACATTTCTGAGGCAACTAGAACAATCCAGACTGGCTCCACAATATGATCCACAGATCTTAATATTGTCTTGTCATCTGATATCTTCTTCTGCCTCGAACGTTTATTCCATTCACCATTTCTTCCAGTGCATCCTTCAGTTTGCAGTTTCTTCTCAGCCAGTGACCCAGCCAATTCTTTTTTCTCTTCCAGATCACTTTCAGCATAATTCTTTCTTTGCCCAAGTCTTTCTAGCACAGTTTCAGTTCTTATTCTGTCTATCCATTTCACATGCTCTTTTCTTATCCGTATCCACATTTGAGTCGCTCTCGCTAGCATAGTCGGTATAGCGCTGGCCTTCTATGCTCGAGGTTGCTGGTTCGATCCCGGCCGAGGTCGATGGCATTTAAGTCTGTTTAAATGTGACAGGCTCATGTCAGTAGATTTACTGGCATGTGAAAGAACTCCTGCATGACAAAATTTCCAGCATACCGCGGACAGTGATATAACCTCTGCAGTTGCGAGCATCGTAAAATAAATCTTTCCCCCTCCACATTTGAAATGCTTCTAGTCATTTCTCTTCACGTCTTCATAATGTCCACGTATCTGCCCCATACAATGCCAGTACGGGATTTCTAAATAAGAAAATTATGTTGTCGTTTATTATTTAACCTGGAGATAGACGATAGAAATATATTTTATGCTCATAGTATATAAATTTCATCATTCATACTGCTTCTAGAACATTCGAGTGCTGTGAGCAAGGGTACGTGTTGGTGGGTAGTGGAGATGATGCTGTAGTACTACTACTATTAATATAAACATCTGTCATTAGCCAGAATACAGAATGAAGTAATCATGAGCATAGCTTATGCAGTAGCACATTTGCTGTTCTAGAGTTGTGCTCAGGTGTGAATTCTATTTCTGCTTGAGCTGATTATGTGGTTTCTTCCCAAGGTTTTCCCCAACTGTAAGGTGATTGTCAGGTAATTCATGGCAAATCCTCGGCCACAACTCACTACCACCAATTCTATTGACCCTAAACAACTTAGTAGTTAGTAAGACTAAAAGAAATACAAAATAAATGTTGTAGTTTACATTTAAAATTTTGTTGAGGATAATTTCGTTTGTGAAATAGAAATGAACTATAGATAGAATTCTACATTTAACGACTGTTGTATTTCTCTGTTCAGTTTGACATAAATTTGTATTTCTTCATTGAATTGACAGTTACAAGCACAGAATTATTTTAAATGCCTGTTTCATTTGCAACAACGTATTTTAATGGCTTAGGAAGTGGGTGATTTTAAAACAACCCATATAAATATATGTGAGGCATTCCATGTCAAATCAAACAGACTTGTGACTTTGATGTTTCGAAACAGTTCGAAGGGGGTTAAAAAAGAAACCCCGTATATTTTTATTTCAGCCAAAAAGTTTTTTTGGAATATAAATTAAAATTGAAAAAATTAAAAATAAGCATGCATTGATAGACACACATGCTTATAACTTTGGTTTTGTGTGTCGCACAGAACTCATCTTAGACTCATTTGAAAGTTTAAGAATTGTTTTATTTCGCGTCACTAATATAGTTTTTAGAGATAATTTATTGTAAATACAACATTAATACATTTTTAAAGTTGAATTTCTAACATGTTCGCGAGAATTAAAGAAATTAATAAATGATCCATTTATTCCCCATGTAATTTTCTCATTGTGTGTGTAATTTGAAGATGGAACTGAAGAAATGGAATTGTAAATAAATAAATAAATAAATATTTTATAAACGTGTGTACTGCCTGTATTCGGATGCATAGCTCTGCTCGGTCATAAAGATCTAACAGGAAATATATTTTGACCGTCATTAAAGAATTCATCAATGCTGTTGAGTAAACACTTCCTTGCGGAAAATTACACTAATCCTCATTCCATAGGTATATAAAGATTCTGCATATCAAGAAACATACTGAAAAATCCTTCCACGCCCCAGCCAATGGTTGGTTATGTATTCACACTGGAAAAAAGGCATGCATTGTATGGAGCATTGACAGACGACGTGACATAGTAGATAATAATTATTTTAAACTAACAACCTAGAGATTTTTACAAGAATGTACTTACATTATGAAGTATCCACATCAGGTAAGGGACTGTGTCTAAAGGATTTCTACTTATGATCCTATGATGTTTTAGGCCTGAATTACTGGTAACTGTCTAGCCATTATAGATTGCACTGTTACTGTTATGTCGCAGGTCGTTAACAGCACGCAATTTAACACTGCACAGCACCAAGAAGGTACACTGTATTGTAGTACAAAACAAAGAGCAAATAATAATAGTAACTGACTGACCGACCATCATTTCCACATTTCTTTGAATTAGTGTTTTGAGTGGTGACGCACCATTACAAGACATCCTTCTTAGGTTATCACGTCTCATTGCAAAGTTTCGCTATGGACCTAGCCTACAAATCATATTATTTCGTGACAACCTTAATTAGTTTTCCAGCTGTTTCAAATAGCATCTTGCCTCTGTGTGTTCAGAAAAACAGCAAGTCTGTTATTAATACTTCGAAAATGTATAACAAATGTGCTTCTAAAAATGGATCTTATTTAACAACTTTAAGATTTTTATGAAGAAAACATTATTGAGAAAGTGTTTACAAGCAATGGATGGCAGTTGATTGAACAAATTTAAAAATTATAGACTCACAAAATAAGGATTTTTTTTTAGAAAAGTTTTTCACAAAATTAGAAGCCCTTGTACCTCAATGGATTTATCTGACAACTGCAAGCTAAATTTCTTAGAGAACGAAAATGTACATGAAGGAAAATGCTTAGTCATACGTGATTTTTCGGAAAATTATACCTTTGTCATTTAAGATTCTGTGCAGGGTGTTCACTGGAATAACAATCTGAGTGCCTTAAACATGAAACTAATGCAGTTAGTTCATCTTTCTCAACATTATTTAATAACGTTTCTAAAGGAGAAAGTAGGGATTGTTGATAAAATTTTTAGTTTTTCTGACTGTGCAAGTACATGATATAAGCACAGAAGTAATTTTGTAAATACATGCTACCATGGAAGGGATTTTGGAGTGTCTGCAGAGTGGCACTTTATTGCAACGTCACAGGGTAAAGGCCCTTGTGAAAACAGTATGAGAAAACTAAACAACTACGTGGAACACCAACAATACATTCTTCCATCCTCATTTCAACTAACAAAGCAGTAATAAAACAATACTCTGCCTCACATGAAGAGAGAAAAGTGGTATTTTTAACTGATTCTGTGTAGTTCATTTTCCTGTAAATAGCATTAGTTTAATGCAAGAGACGTGTGCTAGTATATTCTCCTTTGATTGATGTTCATCTATACTGCTCCACTACTAGAACACATGGGTGGCTGCATAACAGCTTGTTGAGTAAATCAATTTTTTTATGAACTTCTTCGAGTTTCATCCTGAAATGTTGTACACATACTGAAAATTAAATAGAGAATGCAACTTTTTTTTTCGCATTGTTTTAGAGTAGCGAAATTCCTTAAATTTAAAATTATAAAATATAATTATAGTTTACATACAAACTGTACATTTTATCTATTCCAAAACTATATGTGTCGAAAGTGTGTTTAATTAGGTTTAAAACGAGTCTAGAATGGTGCTTCTACGACAATTACATATGAGATATTAAAGTTAATATGAAACAATGTGAAGGATTTTATGGAAATTTATATATTTTGTAACTATTAAATGAAAGGAGTTTGGGGACAGTAAAAACAACTGTGTGTGTATTTTTACTCATAGAATGCCTAACAAAAGTTTCATAAAAATTGGTCACATGAAGATCATTTTCCTCTTTGAACTGTTCGAATTAATGTGGAATGGCTCATGTATGACCTGTTCTTAAAGAAAATGTTGTACATATTGTGATAAAAAGTTTTGAATTTTGGTTTCTCTTGTACACACTACCAACACATGTTTTAAAGGCTTTTTGACACGAATTCATGTTTTGTTTTAACAAATTCATTGTGTCCTGGTTCACTTCTGTATGACACAATGAAGCAATTCCTTGTGCAGAGACCTCTATCGTACTTTCTGCAGGATACAGTGATATAGACTTACTTGTGTGACTTTGTCAATGTGAAATCTTCTTTGTCCATATAACCTTAGTATATACCCTGAATCCATGAGTCTGAAAATTTCACGTTTCACCAAGTTCTACACTGTTCATGTATTTTGACAGCACATGTTTCACATTTGACCATGCTTCGGCTTATGTATTTGTTTAGCTTTTCAGCATACTTACAAATGGCTTTTAAGGAACCCGAAGGTTCATTGCCACCCTTACATAAGCCCGCCATAGGTCCCTATCCTGTGCAAGATTAATCCACTCTCTATCATCATATCCCATCTCCCTCAAATCCATTTTAATATTATCCTCCCATCTATGTCTCAGTCTCCCCAAAGGTCTTTTTCCCTCCGGTCTCCCAACTAACACTCTATATGCATTTCTGGATTCGCCCATACATGCTACATGCCCTGCACATCTCAAACGTCTGGATTTAATGTTCCTAATTTATTATGTCAGGTGAAGAATACAATGCGTGAAGTCCTGCGTTATGTAACTTTCTCCATTCTCCTGTAACTTCATCCCTCTTAGCCCCAAATATTTTCTTAAGAACCTTAATCTCTGTTCCTCTCTCAAAGTAAGAGTCCAAGTTTCACAACCATACAGAACAACCGGTAATATAACTGTTTTATAAACTCTAACTTTCAGATTTTTTGACAGCTGACTAGATGACAAAAACTTCTCAACCGAATAATAACATGCATTTCCCATATTTATTCTGCGTTTAATTTCCTCCCGAGTGTCATTTATATTTGTTACTGTTGCTCCAAGATATTTGAATTTTTCTACCTCTTCGAAGGATAAATCTCCAATTTTTATATTTCCATTTTGTACAGTATTCTGGTCACGAGACAATCATATACTTTGTCTTTTTGGGATTTACTTCCAAACCTATCGCTTTACTTGCTTCAAGTAAGATTATATCAATTAATTTGAAGTCTGGATTCTCTTTTATCAGAACGGTGTTTGACCTGGACCGTAAATGTTAGTATTTGTCATGAAAAACATCACTTGGAACTTACAAACAGACAGACATAGAATACAGGTCAGCAGTTCCGAAAAATATAGTACTCTACATTCCAGTGTGTATTATGCCACGCGATGACAGAACTGAGCAGACACAATATAGTTATGATAAAAGTAAAAACGAAACTGCTACAAACTTGTAAATAAATTTCTGTGAAACTTTTTCAGAACCCTCTTCTCAGTATCCTTCCCCCTTTCTGGGGTTTCATTTTTGAAGTGTCAGCCTCTTACTTTTCTACACTGAACTTCTCTTTTCTATGCTAGCAGTGATGTTCCTGCCTGTTTTGAGCCACGACTGGTCTATTTATTGTCATGATAGAGAGAGGTCCAGACTTTTAAAGTTTGTCATAATATTCCCTAGTCGGACAAAAAGTGTTTTCACACACTGTCTCGTCTGATTATTATCATGAAATATTTTAAATATACTTCATTATTCTGTTGTTACCTTCCAGATGTTCCCATGTAGTGGATACACCTATTTTGGCAAGAGATGAACAAGAAATCCTCAGAGGGTGTGAGATGTGTGTAAAGAAAATATTTGTTAACTTTGAATAGAATTTAAATGTATAATTTTTTTATATGCCGTGACTGGTGCTCTTAAAAACTGGGGGTTCACTAATAATACATGAAATTACAGCCTAATGCTAATTCAAAATATATTTTCACAACAATGTTATTTAATTCAATTGCTAGTATGTATGCGTGAAGAGGAAAAAAAAAGAAAATGACTCGCCTTATGCAGAATGCTTGTACAAGAAGTCCATTCTCTTATTCTTGATTGTGGGGAATTCGTCAATTACTGCTTCACTGAAGTCGCAATATCTCGAAAAAAATCAAACCACAAGGTCAGAACAGAAAAAGTTAGCCGAAACTAAACCTTAAAACAACACAGAGCAAACAGGAAACATGGAAGCAGTTTTCAAATCAAGAAAAATACGTAGTATGACTGTCCAGCAGTACACGTCCACAAGATTAACATCGAATATTCACCACACTGCATCATCTGCAATGATCCTGACACTATAATGACGAAGGACTATCTCCTGAACTGCAAAGTCATAAATAGAACTGTGGTCAACCTCCTAAGAATCTACTGGAATGCTAGTCAAATAAGATAACACTTAGTCAGCACCATTTGAATAAAAAAAGTTCTGAAGGCCCATAGTTATGTTTGGGCTATCCACAATAGAATTATGTATTACAGCTTTCCTTTTTACAAATACAGTAATCTGGTTAGAATTTCGTTTAACCTGCAATCACTTGCATTGTTAGATAAATATCTAACAATTTTAATTTTTCTGAAGTGGCACACCAAGTTGGATTTTATCTAACATGAGAGTTATTGTGTTAGTCTTTTCTGAAGTTCAGTTCAGTTCTGGTAAATGATTATTATTTGCACCTGTAAGGTCTTGAATACCAATCATTGTTTTATTCTTCGTCGATGTTCTTTATGTGGAAGTAAGTATACCCGTTATTCCCTCTATGGCTAAAGTGCTATCACATGGTTCTTCCATCCAGGTGGTCAGGGTTCGATCGTGATGGAATTTGTTTTGGACAAAGCAGATGTTGTAGAGGGTTTTTCTTGGAATTTTTCTATTTCTCTATCATTCCACCAACATTGTCCACCTCTCCTTGATTTCATAATTATATCATCTGCAATAATAAAAATTGGGCTGGGGTGATACCTTGGGGGGGGGGAGTACTATGGGTTTTTGTTGCTGATATAGAAATAGCTTGTTGCTCTGGGCCCCTGGGGCTTATCAGATTGTCTTGTGCGAATGAAACTTGGCTCTTTCAGGGGCTGAGGCAGAATAGCAAACATTATTGTATTCAGAGAACTGAATTGTTGCAGAATGCATAAAATGTGAGCAGTGGGAGGGATTTAGAAGTATCAATAAAAGGAGCATGAGGTTTGAAAAGTTTGGGAAATTGTGTCGTTTTGAACAACTTTTGTTGCTTTTGTACAAATGTGAGTTAATAACATTGTTATTCTTTTCTTTTGACGTGATTATGAATTATTTCTCCAGCAAAATAATTGTGAAAATAAAAAGTATTCCTTTATCTTCGGGTTGTCTCCAGAAATCTAGTGGTAAACCACTCTCCTCTAGACTCAAGGATTGTGGATTCAAACACAGCTGGGGTCGATGGATTCTGTAGGATACAAAAAATTGGGAGTGAAGTCCTTTGGAAGGGACTTTGAGCCATGTGTCCTGTGTCAAGAGTTTTCCGGCATGTAAACCTCCAAGCCTAAATTAGAGTCTCTCTCACATCCTACTAATACCTTAGTTACATACTAGGTGGTATTTGAGCCCATGAGCTTGCCAATTGTCCCTCTGCCCCTGTCAGCAAATAAGTGTAACTAAATTCCTTATAGGTACTGAAACCTCTGTCAGGCGGTGCGTATGTTCTGACTTGAATGATGGGTTCATACATATATTATTTTTGTTACACACTGATGAACTTTTTTGTCAATCAAATGAGACGAAGTGAATAACTGAGGGGCCCACTGCAAGAGGAAGCTATTACATAAAATTTTTCAGTAAAATTTCATGTGGTTTAGGTAATTCCTATCATCTGTTGACCTTTTCGTAACAGTCTTATTTTTTTCACTTTAGGTTGATGTGCAATCGATCTCTTTTGCACTGAACCTCTCAATTGAGCAGAACTTACTTTGATGAAAGTTTCTATGTTACATTAAGAATATTGTATTTACAGATGATGAAGATGATGACGACGATGACCTGAACCTTGCTGGTGACTCTGATGATATGCTCGAAGATACCTCAGAGGATGAGGATGAGGATGATGAGGATGGAGATGACGACGATGACGATGATGATGATGAAAGTAGGTAGTTTTTAACAGACATGTATTCCGATAAATTATGTTTATTTACTTAAATATGTAAGAGTGTTATATATGCGGCTAACGAGAAAGACAGGCTTCAGCACAAATCGGAGTCACATGATTATCATGGTTTAATCATGGCCATCTTGACAAGCACCTAATATAAATACGTGTTCAAAGTTCTAAAAAACAAAGGAATTGCTACATTAAACTCATGTTAAACGTGCATTTATATATAAACTTGTTCAATGTTGGCCATGTTATGACTAAGAATGTGATGTCGTGCCATAGCCTGTCTTTCTCGTTAGCCAAGGTTACATAAAAATGACGTATTAATGCTTTTTCTTGCTTAGTAATCTGTTTGCAGAATAGGTAATGGCAAGTTACATTTTTCTATTGCATACTACAAGGGGAAATTTACGAAAATTATAAAATCTTTGTTAACAGGCAACTGGGTAACTCATTTGTTAGAGCTATGGACTATGGACTGGAAGGTTTCAGGTTCAATCTTAGTTGGTAGCTGGCTTGTTAACATTGTCAGAACTTCCAAAGCAGTCCGGAATTCACTCAGCCTTCAGTAAAATTGAGTACCATGTATTTACTGGGGGAGGGGGGGGGGAAGGAGGTTGGAGCTTGATGCTAATCACAACATCTCATTCTAGTGCTGAAATCATGAAAGCATGGAGCTCTACTTCCATACCCCCCATTCACCTTCATGGCGTCTAAAGAGAATCACCTTTTATAAAATGTTACAATATGTACACTTTCAGAAAAAAATATTACTTATGTTTAAACACTCAGAAAACTGTTTTATGTTAACTATTACATATTATTTGGATGTGTTATTCTTCCTATAGAGATAGCCAAAAGCAAGTAATGTGTCCAGTATCACCCAAAATAAGTGTTTTATGCGAACTATTACATATTATTTGGATGTGTTATTCTTCCTATAGCCAAAAGCAAGTAATGTGTCCAGTATCACCCAAAATAAGTGTTCTGAAACAGACAACGGAGCAATTGGAATGTTATTATCACCCTTCGAAAATTGTTGGCATGTCCCACTTTCAAAATGAAGCTGCAGAAAGGGGATGGGGGGAATGAATAAAGTTTATCAAAACAAAACAATATCCAATTTGTTCATATATTATTTAGTGTTCAATTTCTGTTGCACATATTTAACATCACACAATATATTTCTTCTTCTCCCCCCCCCCCCCGTCTTTTTTTTTTTTTTTTTTATCTCTGTCTCCTCTTTTCTTCGTGGTGAAAATCCACTTGCCACAGCACAATTTTCGAGGGTTGCTGTCACTTTTGTCTTAGCTCAAAACACGAGAGCAGATGATTTGTAAATACTATATATATACAGGGTGGAAGATAACCTTTTACAATCCTTCACACACAGAACAGATTATGTCATTTGGGAACGTTTTGTCAAATAATATTTTTTCATACAACCAATAGTTTTTGTAATATTTCGAGAAAACGAATGTTGCAATGTTGCAACGTTGTAGACAGTAGCAGTGTTTACTTCGTGAAATCACTGCATCCCAGCATACTGAATGCCGCTCCAATCATCTACTTGGCAGGGGTTTTGAGAGATGTACACACATACTGTTTTGTAAACAAAAACATCTGTTGAGAATGCAGTCAAATGAAAATTTATGTAATCGTAACATGTTAATTATATGAACTATGTTATTTGTTATCTATGATGAAACATTTGTTATTGTATCGTTTCAGCACTAAATTTAGTATGAACAGACATGTAGTTTCCGTTACATTTTAAGGCAGTTTCATTAATACAGTATGTAATTGTATGAAATTATGCAGTGCTTCTACTTTTCATTGATTTTTTTTAACCTTAATGTAAAAAGAAGCTTTTGTTCAGTAGATCTCCTTTGTCTCTAATTACTAGGCTACCACGTTCCCTGAAATGATCTTCCAGCTTCTCTAACAGCATGGCCAATGTAGTTTTTATCATTCTTAAGTAATCATAAAATTTATTGGGATAGTCTCTTGCATCTCTGTGTGAATGGTAGAATTCTCCCAAAGTAATTTGTTCTTCATTAAATTCATAAACCCCTTATAATTCTTCTTTCTAATTTTGAATTTTAAGTAACTATTTTCCGTTAATGTTAACACCATTTTAGAGTCTGACCACTAAAATATCACATGTCAAACTAAGGTGAGTCCATGGCATACATAAAGAATTCAGCAGGAACCGTGCCTAGCATTTCATGCTACATGCGGCACAATATTCAAAATGCTTTTGATGTGCATGCGGCCTAAGTACTCCATCGTATGTGATTAGTTTTTATACATCTTGATTACACTACTTTTAACACTGTATCACTTCAGAATATGTATGGTAAGACTTTCCTGTGTTAAATTTCAATGTACCTCATTTACATGTTTCGACCTATTTATGGGAACGGAACAAGTCACGCCAAGACCAACAGCAACCAGTTCTGAAGATAACCCATAAATAGGTCGAAACATGTAAACGAGGTACGTTGAAATTTAACACAGGAAAGTCTTGCCATACATATTCCGAAATTAGTTTTTAAAGTGTAATGAAAGGAAACGTCAATTTTAGGTGCCAACTGTACTTTAACCATCAGGATTAGTTTTATTTGTTTTCAGAAAATGTACGTACAGATACGGAAATAAAATTTGAAGCTCCCTTTTTGTATAAGTTTTGCATACCACACTGTGCATGTGCAGTAAACAAGAGCCACTGTATACTGGCGTATGCTACTTGTGGACAGTCGTACGAAATTGTTGCCTACATACAGGTGGACTCCCATCAAGACTCACTCTAAATTTTAATTCCGTATCTATACATACAGTAATTTCCTCTTATCTGCGGGGAATAAATTTCGAAACCTTCTGTGGATACCCAAACAGTGAGAGTAATACCACTGAGGACTGGGTATTTGATTGATATTAGTGCAGTCGAATACAGGATGTGACTAAATTTTAGATTTTCTATAAAACTCTTGAAATTAAATGCTAGGAGTTAAAATATGTAAGAAGTAGCTGAGATTAACTGCGAATACAGATTCATTGTATAAGGTGGGGGGGGGGGGGGTTACTGTACATACAATTACAAATTTGATTTATTTTTAGGTGAAGAGGAAATGCAAACATCTCCAAAGCCACAGCAGCAGCAGCAGCAGAAGACACCATTATCGAAGAAGAAAGAAAAGAAAATGGCAAAGACGCCTAATGAGACACCACAACAGCATAAAATGTCTAATGAAAAACAGAAAACTCCAAACCAAAAAGAGAAAATGAAAAATCTGCTTGAACAGCAGCAAAATAAGAAGACACCAAATGAAAAACAGCAACAGAAGAATAAGACACCTAATGAGAAGCATCAACAAGGAGGTACACCAAAACAGTCTCCTGGATCACAAGTTAATGTAAGTTGCATCAAAGAATTTTTTTCAGTAAAACATTTTTTCGTGTGTCAATACCAAGTTATTGAATGTTCCTACATTTCAGAGTAATTATATTTATTAAGATGAATTAAAGAAAATTGCAGAATTTGATGGTAAAAGAATGAACTTTTACAGGTTTGTGTACTCTACAGAATGTCGCTGTGCCTTCAAAATCTGCTATGTGAAGATTTTACAGTCGAAAGTAGGAAGCATTGTGACTTTTAATTCCCTTGTTTTTCAAAGTTACTGCCAGTATAATTTTAATCATTACAAGAAAAATTATGAAATTGTACCGAAAATGGCTTTGAAAATCAAGGGAATTAAAAGTGACAATGTTTTATTCTTTCACCTGCAAAATCTTCTTAAAAACACGTAGCAGATTTTGGAGAGACCGACAGTATATTATAACCCTCAACTAGAGTATGGCATTCTCTCGAAATTTCAAATTTGAATTGAATCAAGTTAAAATGTGGTAGGAAGTGGGATTAAGGTTTTCACAATTGTAACAAATACTTTTTATGTATTGTCACCTTCAATTCTTAATAATATATTATTATTATTATTATTATTATTATTATTATTATTATTATTATTATTGTCAGTCATGAGGTTTTGTTTGTATGAAAAAATTAAGTACAATATTGTGCAATTGCACCATGACTGCATTTATAGCTGCATTTGTTTCGCTCATAAATAAAAATAGGCAGGTTAACATCGTAATGTTTGAAAATGTGTGTCTGACAACAAAAATTCTCGTTTTTAGAAATGTTCTACATAATTCACATTAATTAATGTTGTTATAGCTAAATGATCAGAGATGATTCCTTGCGTGAATTGAATTAAAAAAAAGTTTCCACATCATATTTCTACAGAATTTCCATAGATAGTCATTTTGATTAATTTCAAGTGAGAAAAATTATTTGTGACGTTCTTTATATATTATGTAATGAAATTATATTTTAGAATCTAATTTTCGTCACCAGACTGACATTTGTTGCATATTTGCACATTCTGTTAGCTGAAAATTAAATTTGGGGGGGGGGGTGATGGGTGACGTTTCATTTTATTACTTTTTTTTTTTAAGGTAGAAACTTCCTTCCCTTCCTATAAATATTCTTGCATGTAAGTTTTATTGTGATCAGAGGAATGATTTGTGAGTTATTCGAATTTAAAAGGAAAAATCCATCTCTTACAAAATGTAACTTTCATGTATGATTTTTTTTTTTTTTTTTAACATCTTGGATATGGTTAAAAAAGAACCAAGTATCCAGAATTTTAAATTTACATCTGTAAATGGAGATAAGATTTTTAAAACATATGCAACTTCGAAATTTAAATTTTTAGTGTTCACTGAATATTTTTTATTCCGGAAGTATTTTGTTTATCAAAAAAATGCCATTGTTACGTTAACCTCAATATATAGGACATGGAGTAAAAATTTCATGTTCCTATCTTCAAAATTTTATGAGCCTTTATCTTTGAACCTGACAAAATGTGCTGAAAAGAAAGTGTGAGAAAACAGCTTGTAAAGTTTCCATGGAATTCAAATTCAAGACTGCAGTCATTTAAATATGACTTATTTTTAAGCTTCCAAGCACCGCAGAGCACTGAAATTTGCTAGACACATAAATAAGATATTGCTGATTCCTTTTTCACACATACACAAAAAAAAAAAAAAAAAAAAAAAAAAACGAAAATGCTATTTTTATTGAAAATTACCTAAATTTTACCCATCTCCCTCCCATAGATTACAGTAATATGAAAATATTTACAGTTTATATATTCGATATTTTTATGAAATATTTTGTGTATTACAAGGGTATAACTCAGCAGCAATCTGGGAAGAAGAATAAAAAGGGGATGGACACTCCAAAAGGAGGAAAAACGCCTGGTGGAGATTCACCACAGAAGAAGGTTCTTGAAGGAGGAGTGATTGCTGAAGAAATCAGAGTGGGCAATGGTCCTGTTGCTAAACCAGGCAGACAAGTGAGTTCTCATTTTAATGTGGTGTGAATTTTGACTGAAATTATTTAACATTCTCTGTACCTGTTTAGTGACCATATCAGAGCCATATATAAATATCTGGTCGATTACTTTCTTGATTACATCGTCTTTTTGCCTCTCTGTATTCAGATGATGTCTTTTTACCAAATCCTGGTAGATCTTGTGTAGTTGTGGTGAACAAAGCTGCTGTGAGATAGGCATTTTTAGAAGCGGCTCTTACTTCACAACAGAATTCTCAGCGTCTCTCATGAATTTTGTGAAAATGCTGTTTAATGTCCCAGTGCCTGGGTTATTTGTTCACAAGATAAGATATCTATGAAATGTACTTATATTGCTGAGATCTCCTCTAGAAAGAGACTAATTTTGTATTAATATTGCAAAAAATGTGAAAAAATTATTCTTCATTTTTAATTTAACTGAAGATGGAATCATTAATAATAATTTCTGAAACATTTAAGAAATTTCATTCCACTACACAGTTCATGAACCTAAGCAACCTATTTTTGTAGTAGACTCTTGCTGCTTCAAAATTTTCTCTTCACTTGCTGTTAATAAGAAATTCTTGAAACATACCATCTTCAAAAGGAAGAAGAAAGCAGTAATTGTTTATCAGTGACAAATTCTGTGTGTTGCAAGTCGTTACAGTCGGTTAATTCTAATTGATAGCATTCGATCTATGAGAATTAAGGTGTTCTAGGCATTGAGATAACAGTTTAGAATCACAGGGTCATTTTTCTTTTAATCCAGTGACAGGTTTATAGAGATACTAGCCATCTCAGAGTTTTTCTGTAAAGAATATTTGCTATAGATAGTAATGTTGAACCCATAATTAGAGCAAGGGTTCTCAAACTGTGTCACTGGTCTTTGGGGCATCAAAGCTGTAAATAGAAACTAAAATTTATCATGTAAGTGAAATGAAACATACAAATTTTCAATATGCATATGTATTTTATTCTAATTTACATTAAAAAAAATACAAGCTAGTAATTGTAAATGACTATTTTCGTTTGAAAAAAATACACCACCATATCGAATTTGGGAATTTTTTTTTTAAGTTGGGTAAAGGGCATCATACGGAAAATGTGATATGTGAAGGCCAGAAAGTTCTCAAAAACTTTGAGAATTCCGAACTATACCATTGATTTAGGAGTTAGATAATTTGTGTGAAACTAAATGAGGCGTGTGGTTGCAAAATCAGATACATCACTTTTTTTTTTCGAAAATGGGTTAATGTTATATTTCTTATCTTCATATGAATAGCTTTGAAAAATATTGGAGTGCAAGAGGTCAAATGACTTTATTGTCAAACGCCTGGCATTAGAAAACAACAACAACATATCTTCATATGATTCTACAACTGCTATAGCACTGTTATGCTCCAAAGCTAGATACATCACATGGATTTGTATGATGAAAGAATAGTATTGGTTGCAAATCCTTGGTTCCTTGCAAACTTTTTTCCTTCATACTGAAAAATTATGCTTTAGTGATATATCTGATTTTGCAACTAAACGCCTAAAATAGTTTTAATACAGAGCTGCGCTCAGGTGTGTTCAGTTCCCTTTTGGGCTGAATACTTAGTTTGGGTTTTTTCGAAGTTTTTCACAACCATAGAGCGAATGTCAGGTAATCTGTGGCGAATCTTTGGCCTCATCTCTCCAAATACCATTTTGCTATCACCAATTCCATCAACGCTAAATAACCTAATAGTTGATACAGATTTGTTAAGTAACCGATTAAAAAGTTTTTTTAAGTATGATTTAAGACTTCTTGATGTCCACATAGTGCAAGATTTATGGGTTTTTGTACTGTTATAGCTGCAGAAAAATTTTAACATTTTAGAGCTGCATACCAACTCCAAAAGTTGCTGCATCAATATGATAGAGAAAAACCTCGCAGTACTATAGTTTTAATATAATTCTTAGAAGACACTGGTGTCTGTTCTATTCTGAAACTCATTTTTAGATCCAAGATTCATATAAAATAATGGTTCTAGGAATGATTGCTTTCTCTCTGTGCCTAACAAGTGTATATCCAATCTCCAGTGTGTTTTGAGTACTGAAACAAAGTATATCATTTCTAAAGCATTATGTTACTGAAAATGAATAAAACAGAGTGAACAGTTAATGTATTTGAGTTACTAATACCATGTTATGGAACAGGTGACAGTGTACTATGTTGGACGCTTGAAGCATAATAACAAGCAGTTTGACTCGACAACAGAAGGGTCAGGTTTCAAGTTCCGCTTGGGTCGTGGAGAAGTGATAAAAGGTTGGGACATTGGACTGAGTGGAATGAAAGTAGGTGGCAAGAGGAAGATCACATGTCCTGCAGCTTTGGCGTGAGTAAAATGCATTGGTTTATACGAACACACATTCAGCGTGTAAAGAGAAATCGGAATATTAGTCATACCTTTATACAGTAGAATGTCTCTTTAACGAATCTCTAAGAGATTTTTTTTCCTTAAATGGGAGCTTTTCTTAGTAGCGGGCTTACATAATGGGAAGGAAAGGCTAAAATAACTAGTACTAACATATATGTTATATATATGAAACACTATAATCATTTAAGGAGACTTAAAGAGTAAAAATCGTGAAAAAATTAGAAAATTTTTTTATTGTCTCAATCGATAGAGTATACTTTTCTGTATACTGTATATTTCCAAATTTTGAAATATATGTTGACAGGAAAGGTGTAACATATGCAACAGGTGCTTCTTAGTGTAGGGCGTAAGTACAACCATGTCCCAACTTTAAACTCATTTTCCTGATAACACTGGCATAATATCACTTGATAAATTTCTAATAACGTCAGTGTATAAATTTTATAGTAAAACTAAAAATAAGTGTAGTTTTTTTATACTTTTTTACACTATTATAATGTGGATAAATTCCCTAAAAGTGGATTATGAGGAAAATGGACAGGTTTTAAAACTTGTTTTGACGTAACATACTTAGTGAGAATTCTAATAATTCTCATTCTCAGTAGTCTCTCCATCATCACAATCAGAAGTCCTTGGATTCAAACTGGACAGAAGGTGAAGAATTTGTAATGGCAGTGAAAATCCTAAACATTACTCCTTTGCAGACAGGAGCAAAGTATTATCATCGTCCTAACAAGTATTGGGCCTAATGGCCCGTTATAGTCTCAAGCCATCTCTTTAACCCATAGGAGCCGTGCATCCATTACAGTGGCCAGCTAGTATTATGGTCATGATGTGTATAATATGTTAAATATGATATAATATGATATTCTTTAATTTTTACATAACATTAAAGGACACTGCACTTGATTAAAACAATAAATTTTTTTTGTAAAAATCGTTTCAACTGCAGTCAACTAAAACCCTGTCAGCTTCCATGCATACCATTACACCGATTGTTTTACATGGGCACGAACCTGCAATCTTAGGCACAATATGCTGGCCAGACATATCTTGTGCACCTTAAACTGCTTGGATAACGAACCCAACATAAATTTACCTGATTATGCAGGTATGCGTACCCCTGGTTAAGAGTTAGACATTTGGGTGCAAGGTCTTCCTAGTGTTCTCTTCTCTCTTTGACAGTAGGTAGAAATTTGACGACAAATTAGAGTCCTTTCCATGCGGTGAACATGTTGCTGCCAGTTAGTTCTGTACTATAGATGTAATCCAAAATAGAAGATATTTCAAGCTCTTGAAGAACAAAGCAGGGGTTCCAAAATTAGATTTGCGTTATATGAACAGGTGTATAAAAAGCCAACAAACTGATGTATATAAAAGATTACGGTAATTTTCACTCAAAATTGCATCTAGATATAACTGGGACAAGGAAACTGTTCAGCATTCAAGTGTTTGTGGATATGTAAAAATAGGCTTGGCATCCGAGATATTTGTTTAATCCATAAATATGAAATATAATATATATATATACAGTATGTGCTTAAAAATTCTATGTTAGAAAGTGCTGATTTAATGGATTTGCTTTGTTTACATGCAGGTACGGCAACAAAGGTTCTCCACCAGCCATTCCTCCAAACAGCCCTCTGGTGTTTGAAGTTGAATTGAGGGCTGTAAATTGAACATCGTTAACACTGAAGAACAGGAACAGACATTCAGGCTGTTTGGTCATGAGGAAATGAAACACGTCATTGAACTATGTGGTTATTTTAAAGTTTACTGCATGTCGTGTGTGAAGAACATTTACAAAAAGAAAAGTGACATTTAAAGACCAACGTTGTACAGACCCAGAAACAAAATTTGGACCATTTGAATTTTGTTTCTGGGTCTGTACTGTACAGATTTACAGTAGCAGCAACATAAAATGCACCACCCTTCCACATCTTCAAAAACTGTTATGTGATAGTGAAATAAACATTCCTGATTTCATAATTATGTATTAATTTGCTTCTTTAATGATAACTGATTGTACAGAAACAGCAGTGGTTGAGATTATAACCATATTTTATATACTTTTACACGTAATAGTAAAAATGTAGCGTTTTTCTGAGAATTTCGTAGATAGCATATGAAAAAATGATAGTTAAGAAATATGTCATTACATAAGAAAGAAACATACCAATTAGACACTACATGCAACTATCTTTAATTTTAATAATTTTTCAATACTTTGTAGGTCCACCACGAGCTTCAATAACTGCTCTGCACCTATTAGTCATAGTGTGTATGTGATTTTTAATATAATCAGATCCAAGTTCATAGTACCACACGTGGTTTATTACTTGCAATTTTTTCTTGTTAGGCTACTTCTGTGAAATTTTGACTCCAGTATGATAGCAGTAATTCTCAATAGAGTTGAGATCAGGACTATCTCCAGGCCAGTCTAACAACATAATTTGTGATTTCTGAAGATCTTCCTTCACCTCTAAAAAAAATACAATTTACTAGCTTTTTCCATTTTGAAAATGTGTAAAATATATCAGTACATAAGATTAAAACATTTAGTATTTTACTTTTCTGTTTGGCTGTGTGGCATGGTGCCGAATCTTGCTGGAAAATGCAGCGTCTTCTTTGGTGAAAGTTCATCCTGATGACAGGTTTAGGCATTCTTCTAAAATTTGAATACAGTCTGACCTCGATTTCTCGAATCACAACAGGACAAAATAAATAGTTTAACTTATTGAAATTTCATTGGAAAATTACAAAATAACGTAAAAAGATTACCTGTACATGGAGGATTATGTTTTGTAAAAGAAGTACTGCACCACTGCAAATAGGCTGTCATTTTCTTCTGTTTCTTGTTTTTCATCGTTTTCTTTCACGTAATTTTCCAATACATTAACAGTACTGTCACATGTGACTGTCCCTGGATGTAAGATCGAATTGTTGCTAGAGCACCTAATGCCTGGTTTGCAGATGGTGTTGGTTAACATTCGACCTGTCCAACCTCGACTTACTCATCTTCTAATACCCCTGGATCCACTGTTATCATAGTCAGCATCACAACTGGCAATCTCTTGGTACTGTTCATCAGAAGTATGGGGGTTAGCTCCTCTCCATCTTCTTCACTCTCATCAGGCCCTGAATAACAATACGAAAATCCTGCTTTTCGAAAGCAATATGAAATTGTTTCCGTTTTGACATTGGCCCATGACTTGTGCAGCAACATTATAGGATCAAGAGGGTTGATATCAGTTCCTAGTCCTTTGGTTGTAATTTTGAGGTTGTATTCGGGGCTAGGAAAACCATTCGCACCAATTTTAAATCATATGTAAGGACCTTTGGGTGGGCTGGGCAATTATCGACAAAAATAATAATTTTCCTCTTTTCATGTTCAAATCTTTTGTTAGTCCAATGGAGCCAAGATTCATAAATGGACGCAGTCATCCAAGTCGTTTTGTTGCTTTCATGTTCAACAGGTAAAGACTAGACACCCTTAAAACATCTAGGTTTTGCTGATTTTTCGATTACTAGTTAAACAAATTTTATGTTCCCATCACTGTTAATCTGTCTTTACTCCCCCCCCCCCCCCCCACCAGAGTGCGAATTAACGGGTGGGATGGAGGGATTTCCTCTTCTGTTGGAAAGTTATCCCCCTCACAAAATATAATTGTTTTAATATGAATATACTTTATATAGTGTAAAGTAAGCAAAGAAAATAATATTGATACATTATCATCACTGGCAAGCTGACAACAATCAATAACTTAGGAATTACACATCTTATCGTAAGCCTGCTCATGAATATAATTATGATCAAGATGCAAGACAAGCAACTCAGTGTGACCAAGCACTAAGCCGTAAAAGTGTGATCCAGTCGTAATACAGAGGTGAGTTTATTCATTACTTTATTATTCTAACTTCCAATGTTTATATTTCATCACAGAAATGTCAACACATGTAGTAAACAAATGACAAACTAATGCATTTGCTGACTGAAATTGGAACATGTGGATGATTACATCAAAGGAAGTTGGTATTTGTTGTGAATGGGATTTGCCACTTGTTTATAGTTGGTTGCAGAATTTCACCAACAGGATGTCAACTGAAGGAGCTATCATCAAACTTATTGATGTATACAGGGAAGAGGAAATTTTATGGTCCTATTTTGCACAGTAATATTTCGAAGTCTGTTCCTGAAATGTGACAGAAGTTGTGAAACTGTCCCGTTTCAATTCAACATAAATCATGAAGCAAGTCAATGCCTCTATATTGATTGTGATTTTCGTAGAGTGGCATCTACCACCACCGCCTTTTGTTTTTTAACTTGCTTTCTATTAAACTGCCTATAACAACAATGGCTGCACTTATAATTATATCTTCGTCTGTCATTACTGCAGATAATCAGCAAATGCGAATGTTCTCTATTTGCTGATGATTTTTGCATGTTGCTCCAAACAGCAAATGAACAACGAAGTTTTGCTTCATCATTCGTTCGTTTGTTACGTGTATATGCACCTTAACAGTGCTGACAACACATTGCACCGACAATATTCACAGTCTATCTCCAATACCGCAGGACCTTCCCTGTACATAACTTTCTGCACAATTCCATTTCAAACTTTAAATTTTTCTAGCCATCCTGAACTAGCTTGGAAAGTTTCGTAACCTAATTCTTTGGCTAATTTTTCTGCCTTTTCGTGAATTAGCCCACCAGTTTTGTCTCTAACACAATTCACCCGCTGAATCATGCCCTCTTCTAACTGTGGAAAATTAGAAGTTTTAAAACTTTTCCTCTGTGGTGCGAGAGTTGATTCTTTTACAGCCTGGCGAATTTCGACCTTGTCTTTGAGAATTGTAGACAATGTACTCCATATTCAGCAGCAATATCCTTTTTCTTTTTCAACCCCTTTTCCACTTCAGAAATCACTTTCATTTTTGCAGCTACAGTGAAACACTTTAATTTTAGTTTCCCCATTACATATTCTCAGTTCTGCAAACACTACAGAACATAAGACAGCAGTACTGAATGAAAACAAGATGAACAAGCAAGTTTTCACTGCTCCTCCGGCTCAAAGGGCATGTACCACTAAGACACAAGACAAAAGCACTGAATGTAAACATACACAAAAGACAGCAGGACTGAAGACACTGCTCGCCTGGCTCAAATGATGTGTGCATCAAGCAAAGAATCAGTACATATTCAGCAAGACATACCAGTACTGAAAACTCAGTTACTGTCATCAAAGTGAATATCTATTCATCTCGGCCACTATAGAATTCCAGATACAGAGTATTTTCTCTCTCTTGAGATCAGCATTTTGCTTCTAGACACCGTATATCTAATTTCGACTTATTGATTATTAACACACAAAGTGCATATAATATGGTCGGAACCTAGAAAATTTCTCGAAAAACAGAATATTCGAGTTACAGCAGTTCGAGAAACTATACTGCTCAGCATTCACTGCGCCACTTAAAATCAGCAGTGTTCCAACCCCTTTGCTTGTTATGCTGTCCCACACCATCTCATTTGCAGGAAATTTCACTCTTTACTGAATACAGTCAGGATGATAGGTTTCTTTACTTCTGAAACATATTGCTTACCATCTGGTTCATGTAGATCGAATTTGAAGTCATCCAAGAATATTACAGCATCCCACTGTTTAGTTCATTTTTCATAGCAGAAGTCAATAATGGCTTTTTACAGGGTCTATATGACTTGAAACAGGCATCAAATAGTCTCCAATGTATCACATATTCGTTATATGAGGTCTCGCCACCCTCAAGGAAAGAAGTTCGACTGGCGCCGTGGATCGTGTCCCGGCATAGCTCAGTTGGAAAGAGTGCTCAGCACGCAGAGCCGAGAGGTCCCAGGTTCGATTCCTGGTGCCAGAACGAATTTTTCTCGATTTGAAGGTGATAATTGTCTCCAGTGTATTGTTCTGGTACTTGCACGAACTCCAGTGTGAACTTTCCACTGAGATTTTAGTTCTGTAGAACTTGTCCAACAATCAGACATACACAGGCATTTCAAAATTCTACCATAGCACTTGTACTTAATCATTTTAGTTTTGTGCTATGTTTTCTCTTAATGTCTCTGGTCATATTTTCTTTGTGAGAAGCCGAAACAATGTTGATCGATAACAATTCTTTCTGCTATTTCCCAACTAGGTAAGTCTTCCCTATCCAAAGCAACTAGCCTATTACACTTTTTTTTTTTTTTTTGGGCGCATAGTGACAACTGGACAAAGAGACTGATTTTCACACAATATGTTTGTTTGTTCCTCTAGATAAGGTGGTGCAATCACAAGAAGATGCAGTATTATGCAACAAACAAACATTGTGAATGCACACTATCTGGTATTCAATGGAATAAATTAACTTCTCACTCTGCTAAGTACAAAATTTACAGGTTTAGAAAGGTGGTGCAATTTATGTTGCCGCTGCTGTACATCAGTATACACTAACAGTTGCCATAATTGTTAAATAAGAATAAAGTTGAGTTTCCTGATGTTATTGTGCTATGTAGGAGCAGAAACTTATTAATAAAAAGACACATTTTATATACAGTTTTACATATTGAATATATTTACATGTTTAACATACAGCATTTATCATAAATTCTCGAGTATTTAATGTTTGTGTAGCACACGTTTGGTTAATATAATACTTTTCTCAGGAATGATTTCAGTTTTGAAATAAATAAACGTTATTGAGATTTCTTCTCTTCGCTTGATACAGGGCAGACACCATTCCCTTCACTCTTCTTATCCTCCACTTTCTCTGGGTTTGTCTTTGCTTCCACAGCTGCCTTAGACTCTACTGGTTGCCATGGATTCCAGAACTTGAGAACTATTGGTTGTATGTATCGGTGCCAGATGAAGAGAAAGAAGGGTATCACGATGCAAGGCACGCACACCATGGCTAAAACACAAAAAATTTAATATTGCAGTTGATTGAAGTGAATGTTCTTACTTCAGGGTTGGGTTGAGCCCTATCCAGCAATTGGTTAAATTAACTGAACAACAGTAATATCCATTTTTAAGGGATCTTTATGAGATTAATTTTTCCTTATATGCAGATTTCTCTTAAATGGAGGTATTCAATTAATATGGGCAAGAAGGATGGAGAATAAAAATAAAGTACATATACACCATTTAACTGCATATTTATATGGTTGTAGCTGGCAAACGTGTAACAGTGAAAAATTGTCACTCCAAAATGGAATGGGAGAAGCAAGTGTGTGCAGAATATAGAAACAGTTGGAATTTAAAAAAAAAAAAAAGTTTGTGCCAGGTGGGTTCTGAGGATGTTGATAGAAGCCCACAAAAAAAAAAGAAAAACAGCGTGTAGCGAACTTCTGGACCAGTATGAGAATGGTGAAGATGACTTTCTTGCGAGAATTGTGACAGGAGATTAAAAGACCACAGAAAACTTGGATGGACAACACTGAAACTCCCGCCTTACAGTTCTGATCTGGCACCATGTGCTTACCATCTCTTTGGTGAACTGAAGGAATCCCTTTGCAGAATGAGGTTTGAAGATGACTCCCTCGTGAAGGTGTTAATGTTATGTTTTATTTAACGACGCTCGCAACTGCAGAGGTTATATCAGCGTCGCCGGATGTGCCGGAATTTTGTCCCGCAGGAGTTCTTTTACATGCCAGTAAATCTACTGACATGAGCCTGTCGCATTTACGCACATTTAAATGCCATCGACCTGGCCCGGGATCGAACCCGCAACCTTGGGCATAGGAGGCCAGCACTATATCAACTTGCCAACCAGGTCGACCTCGTGAAGGTATACAGGCCCTCGTTCCAATGGGTAAGGCAGTTGAAAGGGACAGGGATTATGTGGAAAAGTGACATTTTGTTCCTAAAGTATGTCTACATTCTATGAAAATAGCAAAGCTGTAGAATAAAAATGTAATTTTTAAATAAATGTGCGTTACTTTTGGAGTGACCCTCATATTACAAGAACGAATATTCCAGTTTCATAAGTAGTTCAAGGACAACATTCTCCTAATGACAATTCAAGTGAGATTCTTGAAAGTACTTAGATCACATTGATTTACAGAGTTTACATCAAGAGGAGTGGCTATTCTACTCTTGGTTTACATCAGTAATTAGTAACAGGACTATACCCTTATTAATGACCGTATGCACATTTCAATTGGCCACGGTATTTGTTAAATACGCCTACACATCATCCTGTGCAAGGAAAGAATTGTAAGCCCAACCAAGCTGAGGAACGCTGGTTCCCTAGAATACGAATCATTACAGTAATGAAGTAAATTAATAAGTGTGTGCAAAGCTATCGCCTTATAACATTTATTCGGTAAATTTAATTTGAGACTTGCAATGTAGTATAGTACATACAGTACGTACGGTAATTACTCAAATACCTTACGATGGATTTGAAGTTGTTCCAGAGAGGATGCCAAACCATTGCATTCAGTTGGCGTATATGTCTAACAAATAATAGTTCGTTATATATTCTGACTAACCATAGGACGACTACCTTACATGTCATTATGATTGTATCGGCATCGAATCACGTCCTATGTGCACACGTTGTAATGAAGCAGTGATTAACAACAATCATCTAGATACTGAGTTTTTCCAGCATTAATGGATGCAGTCGATACCGGGGAACAAAACGCAGATTAGGGTGATAACTAATAACCAATTGTTAAATTTCTACGATTAAAAACGAAGTTTAGACAGAGCGGTTTAGATTCAGCACTCGTCCATATGTAAGGCTATTGATAACTAAATTAACAGATGAGATGATCACTAATATTTCGAATACTATAATATACACATTTAGGCTATATTAAAATAAATATATTTACTTAATGTTGACCTCTTCTCAATGTCACATCTTGGTCACATCAACTGAAGAATGTTTGTTGTCATAGCGAATTACCTGTATATAAATAATTGCAGTATGAATAGGCTCAAAACACCGCCGTCTGGCTCAAAACTTCTTTTTAGACCTTCCACATACACAATTTCACATCATACTAGCAACAAGCACAGTCAATACACCTAATGAGTGCTGACTTCGGTGACTTCGCAATATCGGGTTTCTTTTCTTATATGCGTAATCTGTAGTTACAAATTCTATTAGCAGAGTGCAGCCATATTCCCATGATTCACTTGATTCCAAGTTCCGTTCCAACGAGCTATGAAGTAGATTTACGCCACCGACGTATGTTCACAGTTCACATGATTTCTAATGATTCACATCAGGGGCGTACGCAAGAGGGAATTACCGTGTTTGAACCCCTCCCTTGAATTAAAAACTTGCATACTGTATTTAGATTTAAATATTTTTTATACATAATTGTTTTCCTTTCTCTACTTTCTCACTATCAGAGTAACAAAATGTACATCGACATAAGGCATATTCCTCCTACCCCTCCTTCAAATAATCCCTGTGCTTGGTGCCGCGACATGTTCGAATTATAACAATGCTAACTTTATTATAGAGAGATCTACCCCTAGTACCGACCTTGTAATAAAATGAAGTTGATACAATATGAAATTTAACTTGTGAAACATATTGAAAAGGTTGTTTGGCAGTTTTGCAGTATAATAAATATTGTGCATTATCGAACTCATTTTAAGAGTGGTATTCATCCGTTCGTTAGTTTAAGTTCTGACTTTATTGTGAAACGTTCGTCTAACGTTTTGTGCATTTCATAGGTAATATTTTAATAATAATAATAATAATAATAATAATAATAATAATAATAATAATAATAATAATAATAATACACAACATTTAAAATACCGATAATGTCAATTGTAAATAATTTTTACTTGACAAAATTCTGCGTACGCTACTGATTCACATAGTGCGTGTATGAACTCCTTTGAAATTCAGGTTCATATTAAGCCCTTGACATATTCTCAGAGTAGTCATGGTCATAATATAGCAAAGCACTGTAGATCTGATATTCTCATTGTAATCATAGAGATGAAAATACAAAAGAACGGAATTTTACAGTATTTATGTCGAGGTAGGAAGGAAAGAAGGATCCTCAGCAACTTTCCGAAGCATGGTAATGAGTAACCTTCTGTGTGTTATGGGACGACAGTGCCCTTTAATGAAATTAAACATTAATAATTAATTATTATATTCCTCAATAAATTATTGTCATTCTTGTCACCACCGACGCCAAGAAAATTAGACTTTTTCGGTGAAACAGTATCAACTATTGAAGAAAACTCCAATTAGTATGGTTCTTAGATTATTCCAAGTACTAGAAGTGCTGCATTTAATTCTTGGCAACTTTAGCTATGTTTATCTCGCAGCTTAGGAGGGCAGCTCGCTCAAGGCACGTATACAAGTTTGCACACCATTAAACTAGATATGGGCAGCTAATTTTTCATTCTCATCTATTTGCTGTGGAGATCTGTATGTACAATTTGAGCGAAGGATTCGATATAGTATTTTTTTTTTCAGTTGCTTTAACAACGCTGTATCAACGACAAGATTATTTAGCATCGATGGAAGTGATGATAGCGAGATAGTATTTAACGGGATGAGACCAAGAATTCGCCATAGGACTACATAACATTCGCCTTACAGTTTGGAAAACCTATGAAAAATAAAAGAACCTGGTGATCAGCCTGAGCGGGAATCGAATCCATGCCCAAAGGCAACTTGGGATCAGTAGGAAATTGCGCCTATTAATTTCCTGGCCTAGTTGCCTCATAAGTGGTGTCTTCTTGGTATCATTTGTGAGGTTCAGACCTGTCTTTGGACAGTTGACTAAACAACAACAATAAATTTACATGAAGAATTAAAAATATATATATATTAATAAAGGATCATATTTTATTTTTGCTTTATTATTCTCAATATTACATTAAATAATTTTCTTTATCTATTTCCATAACTACATTTTTACGAGATTATTTATTTTATGGGCGGAATAACAGGCTACAGGTAGTTTCGGCAAAATCAGGATGAGTGAATATTTCGCATTGTTAACCCGATATATTAGTGGCATAACAGGTAAAAAAATAACACGTTTTGGTTTCAGTTAAAAAATGAGAATAATATTTTACCTAAATAATAGGTCGAACCTAAAATTGAGTTTACCGAAATTTGAACTGTACAGTGGCTAATGCTATACAATATAAAGTTTTTTTGCTCTCATGTAACATTGAATTTTTGGCTTGTATTGTTATTCCCGCTCGTGAAAGAATTAAAAGTTGCTCACAATATTTTAGGAAGTGTAATAGCATCTATGAGCGATACTGAAATATTGTGTGTTATTTACAGTAAATGAATTGAAATCGATGTTGTTCTTACATTTTTCCATTGTTCAACATTATTGCATTGCTATATTGTACTATTGAACGAATTTCAAAATAATGTTTGCAAGTAATTGGTTGAAACGTGCACTAGCAGGATTGCCATTCTAAGCACTTTATAACTAGTTAACATTTCATAAAAGGAAATGTATAGCAAAGCAAAATTAGCTTCTAATCATGTTAATTATTTTTAAACTGTAAATTTCTTCTGTTGTATAAGTAATGTAGCGACTTACTTTAAGCGCCAAAACATCTGACATTTATTTGCAGTTGGCTATTCGTGTACAGTAAGTGTGAGTAATGGATGCAGTTATATTTGTCAGCTTTGTTATAAAGAGGTCGTAGGTTAGATACTATCTGTAAATAGCAATTAATACTACGTGATTTAATACTGTATAAATAATGTTTGGACGTAAGAAAGAAGAAAGACGTCGAGGTAATGCCGGAAGTGGATTGTCACAGGTGAGCTTCAGGCTAGAAGTAATTTGATTTCAAAATCCGCAAAGTGTTGAATAACCTCTACCATTAACTTTCAAATTATAGCATTTTGGGGAGATGTTGAATAGAATGCATGTTTGTGTTGAAAATGTTGCTAGAATATTACATATTTATTTCAAAATCTTTTTTATTAATAATCAGAATATGAAGATCGATGTTCTTGTACGGTATGCGTACAGAACATATTATTTTAGCCTATCAAGAATATGCTTGACAATCTTATTTCGTCATCAGTCCACCTTCTAACAGGTCTATCGATATTCCTCCTCTTGGTTTATATGAGAATATATTTTTTTTTTAGGCAATCGACAATTTGCGTTCCTCCATTCGGTCAAAGTCCCTTCCATTTAAGTTTGTTTCTTTTATTTTATTATTTTTTGAAGTCTATTTCTTTTATTTTATCATTTATTGATACTCGACGGATCTTAGAAGCACCAGTTATTCAGGTTTTCCCATATTTAGGGACTCTCTTACATTTTCATTTCCTATTTGATCAATTTTTGTGCAACCATATAGTTACACTGCCAGAGAATTTTATTTTTACAGTTTGGCTTGTAAGCTATTTTATTTTCTTCTCACAATCCATGATTCACTATCATAAGAGGATCGGTACAAAGAGTAGTTTATAGAAATATCTTTTGCCTCCATTTTCCTTTTAATGTTCTCCTAATGATTTCATTTGCTGATTGGTATATTTGGAGTTTATTTATATCTCCATCTTCCTGATAGAACAGTGGTCGTCAGCACTTGCTGAAATCGGTAACGGGTAAGGAGTGTATAGGAATATGCACCATCGTGCAGAAGGGGAAGGGAGAAAGCATACCTACCAGCAGCCATGGTTGCATGCTAGTGTATCTCTTATCCGCGGGTAAGAAATGCTAGCCTGAGGTTGCACTGTGCTGATGACACAGCATAGATAGGCCTATCGATAATTAAAATGTGACACTTATTTCCAATATGTTATTTTCTATGTCTTTTTAAGTCTTATTTCTATTTCCTTGGTACAGAACATAATTTTTGTATTTTTGCATTAGAGTACAAACTAACTTACAGTGAAAATGTAATACAGCACTTAAGCATTTATATCAACACTGAGCACCTGTTAAATCGTTTTACATAATATTTTCGTAATTCTGTGCAAGAGCACTACTAAAAGGAAGAAAATTTTCGGTGAAAAATATTTGAATTGAATGCACTACTATTCATATAAACATATTCAAGGGTCGGGCTAATTCTTTGAAGGACTGTGGGATGAATTCCTAACATGTTTGCATTGCTGCAACATACAGTTGGAGGGATTGCATTTAAAGTCATTCAGTTGCAAACATAACGTGCTCAGATATCAGATGAGATTGTATGCAGCCATTCCAAAGTAACAGGTATGACACTGAGACTTAAAAATTCCATGAAAACTTTGCATATTGAATATCACAATACAGGCCCATTACCCTGTATCATTAATGGCAAATACGTAAAGTTATATTTATATGCGGACAATCTTGCTATAACAATTACTGAATATGATAGATTAAAAATTATTAATAATCTTGGTGCAATCAACCAAAAAACAGAATTGATGTTCATTTAATTCTCTTTGTTTAAATAAAGAGAAGACTCATAAGTTAAAGAGTTTTGTTTAAACATTAGAATCAATTGTAAAGTTTTTGTCAAATTTTTGGGAGTGCATATACAATCTATATTTAAATGGAACTGTCATATTGACATACTATGTATGAAACTCAACAAAGGCATTTTTATGTTATGGAAATTAAAAACAAATGTTAGTGTTGAAGTGTTAAAATCCGTATATTATGCTTATATACATAGCCATCTGGTGTATGGAATAATAGTTTGGGGTAATGACCCTAAAATAATAAAGTTATTAAAACTACAAAAGAGGGCAGTAAGAATAATTTGTAATGTTGGTAACCGTACACATTGTAAACCTTTATTTAGGGGACTTGAAATTTTAACTCTAGGCCCTACCATCTTTGTGTATTTTAAGTTGTTTAATGTAGCCTATGCAAAACAAATATAAATGATTTCATTACAAATAGCTCGGTGCGTAACTATTCAACTAGGCATAAAAATGATTTGAGAAAAGGACAATGTAATGATACTACAGAGCCATTATTATCAATGGTCCCAGAAAACAGTGGCCTGCTGCGCCCTACATGGCACAACCATTTCTCCGGCTCTGCTCCAATATATAACAGTAGGCTAACAATAAATGCTCAATAATTTGGATTTATCAGGCTCATAGTCGTTGCTGAAAATGGCCCCCGTTTGCTGCCACACACAATTCCGATGAACAAGTGAACAACACTCTGAAGTTCCACATCATTGATAGCTTCGATGTCTTCTTGTATATAGTCTTTTAGTTCACGTATAGAATGAGGATTTTTCCTATAAATCCTACCTTTTAGTGTTCCCCATAAATAAAAATCACAGGGTGTTAGATCTGGGTTTCGTGAGTCCAGTTTCAATAATTTTGTTGCATTTCTTGCAGAGGATTGAGATATTCCAGTTTCCTGTGCTAAACGCTTTAGAGACTTTTGAGGGTTATGGTCTAATCTTTCACCAGTCTCGTCTAATTTTTCTTCTGTAAGAACATTACGTTTTCTGCTTGATTTTCGATCCTTCACTGAGCCTGTTTCTTCAAATCTTTCAGCATGTCGTCTAATTTTTCGGCAGAAGGCACAGGTCTGTTTGAAAACTTTATGCTTTCTATCTTATAGTTTGGATTGCTGGATTTACCAAGTGTAAATGATTATGGAAACGTTGACATGATGGGAGGAGTGGATGATGACGATGATGATGCTGATCTTGAGGCGGAGTTATTGGCTTTGACTTCGGGAAAGTCTCCCAGTAGACCAAAACGAGGTATGGAAAACCTTTCTTGTATTTGCTTACAAGCAACTAACATTTCTTTTCATTAGCGTAGATATTTGATATAATTCTGGGACAAAATCTTCTATGTCTGAATCTCGGTGTGCAGGAAGATATTTAAATATTTGTTGAAAGAATTAAATTCCTAACCTACTATGCAATCTTTATAGTTCGTCCTCCTCCTCCTGTGAATTTGGATGCAATGGTAGCAGAGAGTATGCGGGATATACCATCAGATGAAGAGCTATCAGGAGATGAGAATGATCCAGGCTTGATGGTATGTATAATAGTGATGTGAAGAAACTCAGAGTGTTTTTGAAGTGGTGTTCCATTACTGGCAACCCTCTGCCATTATGCAACAATACATTACTGTTGAGCAGAAGGTAGAATGAACTCAACAAACGTTCATTTGATCTGTCATTACTAGTGTAAATTCTATGAATGTTAGGCCTCATTTACAATGGACTCTTAAATATATTGACATGAAAACTAGATATTGCTCCATTAATAGGGCTGTCAACTTTTTTTGAAGAAAATAAAGGAGACTAAGGAATTGACAAAACTTCACGTAGAAAATGGACAAATTATTCAGTTCAGTCACTAAAAAAACAACTTTATTTTACATTTTGGCAGCTAGTCTTAAATTAAGAGTATTTTGAGACAGGTTTTGTCATGTGTAATATTTGAAGTTGATTGCAGTTTGCAGCTCTGATTTCATTAGATGTGTCATGCTTGTGTTTCAAACATATGTCCCATTATTGTTCACGAGATGCACCATCCTCTTTGTATGCATATAACAAAATTCACCAGTGTGTTCAAAATTTATAATATTAGCATTGTTTTATTTTAAACAGGTGAGTACTAAAACCCATTTCTGGCAAGCGTTACCTTCTAAGAAGACTGCACATTTGAATGCATTTCTTGAACAACAAAATTCATCATATAAATCATCATCATTCACGGCAAAATCAAATGTTTAGAATAAAGATTTTTATATTATGGAAAAATGAGGGAGAAAAATGCTCAAAGAGAAGAAAAATACTGGAGCCGGAAGGCTTTTCAAAATTACGATCAAATATGGGAGATCCCGGGAAATACGGGGAGGGGGGGAGGGTTGGTAACCCTACCCATTAAATGCAATTGTTCATGTAAATGTAAAATTATAAGCTAGTGGACTTAAGTTTTTAAGTGTAAGTTTGCAAGAAAATAATTCATTCCACTCATACAATAGGATTGACACTGATCAAGAATCAAATCGAAGTAAGGCTAAAGCTATATCTTCTTTTCTGGTGTGTTTTATGATTGTTAAGGTACATATTTGAAAGAAATTAACCTCCATTACCAAACATGTTTGCATTATTAGATTTTGAGTCCACACTTCATGATACAGAATGTAAGCAAAATTTATTGCATTCGTAACAATACAAATCAACTCCTTACAATTTATTGATTCTAACATTCAACATTATTTCTCATCCTGAATACTCAAATATTTTTTCAATTTGTTGTTTAGTTAACTGTCCAAAGACAGGTTTGAATCTCATAAGTGACACCAGTAAGGCATAACTCATGAGACAACTAAGCCAGGAGGTAATGGGTTAGGGTAGCCAGTTCCTTTCTCCCTCCATTGCATACATCACTGATTAGTAACATATTACACTAATCAGATTTCAGATGCATACAAACAGTTGTTATTCCTTTTGACACATATCGTTAAGTGAGATGTATACATCAGTCAGAACCTTAATCAGAGTTTTTTTTCCTTCTTCAGAATTAATGCGAATAAATACATTTGTCCTTAATTATATAGGAATGTAGTAATAATTATAGAAATTAGCTAATGAATGGATATATGAATAAGTATCACCCTTCATCAGAAAACCTTGCTACAAGTTGAACCTTATTTGTTATGATATTTGTGCCAGGAAGAGCTCAGTGCCTTAAATGATGGTGAGGCAGATGAACCTGAGCCTGAACCCGAGCCTGTACCACAGTCCAAACCATCGCCTCCAGCCCCTGTTGGTTCAGGATCTTCATTAGTGTCCACACTTGAAGAAAGGCTGAAGATGTATCAGGAAGCAGAAAAGAACGCAAAGGCAGCGGGTGAGAGCTCCAGAGCACGGAGGTATGTTTTCTAATGATCTGCTTACCTCTCTCACTGGTTTTGTTATGTAGGGAAATATGAATATAAATAAGCAGTCTCGTGTAAATGATACGTAACATGCTAGATCATATATACCCAGATTGCTTGGCCTTATAGGCTTTGACGGTAACAACTTTTATCAGGTTTACTATGCTGCCATCTAGTTGTTACATAAGGAGTCACATCATAACTCCCATTTGAATTGTATTAGTGACTGTACTGCCATCTCATGTTCGTTTACGGCAGACGGGTGGCGATTCTGGGGGTTATTCTCTTTAAGGTGCTACCGATTTTAACATGGGGATGAGCTATCTGTTATTTATATATGATCTAAGGTAATATATGCTTTTCATTATAGTGATAAATCTGCATTGGGTTTATATGCACTAAAAGTTAAGAGCCACTGGGGTAACTGGATATTCAGGTGAAATAAGTGAAATGTCACTTTGTGTACTTATATGTAATGTATAATTTTATGTCGTAGTAATAATTAATTTTAGTTATTATCAATACCATTTTCCTTTTTCTTTTTTCAACTAGTTTGAACAACTTTCAGTTGTATAAACAGTAGGTGTAACCATCTGCTGAAGAGAATAACATCGACTGCTATGAGTGCCAAGGGGAGCAGTGTCTATTGAATTTACAGTGCTATAGGTAAAACCATTTGAGTTCCCATTTTCATCAAACACTTGGTTTCCATGGTAACATGAAGTCACCCACTGAAGAAGATTTATGCTTGTGAAGTGTTTAAAGTGTGTCAGTTTTTTTCAAGATGAAGGGTGATAGGAGTAACCAGTTTGGAAATCTGGTTGTACTAACAAGAAGGGTTGAAGCTAGCCAAGGCCAAAGATTGCTGTTTAAGAGTGATGAAAAAAGGTGAAGGAGTGATGACTTACAGTGAAGATCCAAAAAACAACTCTTGAAATAATAATAGAAGAGGGATATCATCCTCAGGCCATTAACGAGTCATTTGCACCATTCTGATGCCTGATTATTTAAGCAAAGGTTTCTCACAATGCGAATTATCATTTTCTGAACGATAAATTGTCCACAACTTTATAACATTAACATACAAATTATGCATGTGGTGGTAACATTATGTAACAAACTGACAACACAGCAGCACTTTGAATAGCAGTAGAAACAGCTGGTAGAAAATGCTATGTTCTGATTGATTCACAAGGCTATCACACAGCATTAAACTTTTTCATAGGAATGGTTGCCAACTCATATAACTGTCAAGTGAAAGGTCACAATGGCCTGAGTATACACATTTACAGCTTAAAAAGTTTCACTTTTGCTGCACTTAGAGGCTACACTCTTTTTTTTTTTTTTTTTTTTTTTTAAGAATAATTGTTGCATTCCTCATTATTACCTCTTTGAGGCACCATTGTCATTGAAAAAGAGGCGGTAAATAAATTATTACCATCCACTCAATCGAGATTTTAATTGCTTGTTCTGATTCGTGTTCAGGTTTGGACGAGGTGTCAAAACACTGGGTGACCTCCTGAAACAGGCCCGTGCAGGCCGTGTGGTGAATGAAGAAGATATTCCACCTCCAGTGCTTACAACTGCAGGGAAAAAGCCTCCAGAGCCCCAACCTGCTATGTCTCCAGCAGCTGAAGATGTTCCTATTCCTATTCCATCACGTCCAGCACCACCACCTCCACCTGCAGTGCCTGCTCGTCCAGCACTGGGGGTCCCTCTCCCAGGCCTTGTGTCTAGGCCCAGCGCTCCTTCATCACCAGAGCCTTCATCTTCACCCACGAATCAGTCAGACACTCTGAGCTTGTTGAAGGAGCGTCAGAATCAGTACAAGACTGCTGCTTTGCAGGCCAAGAGGACTGGGGACAACAATTTGGCCATCCAGTACGTCCGTGTAGCTAAGGTTTGTGTTATAATTACAATCAGGGTCTCACTGTCTTTAAGGGGAGTCTGTACACCGAATTTTGACAAAAAAATGAAATTTTGGCTTTTATCGTTTTTCGGTAGTTTAATATGTGTAAAATGATAATATGATTTTATTTCTTCTAATTATCAGCTTTTAGCCCTATCTTCAGCAAAAATATTGTAGTAATTCTTAATGCAAAAAATGTTATCAATAAAACTTTTTTTTTGCCAACCGCTCAGTGGAATTTTAAATTTATTTAGCTGATTCTATACATGAAAGTATGTTACTTATGCCCTATTTTTTCCACATTTGCACAATTCTTCGCACTGTTTTTCTGTCTAATTTAAAAATCTTGGCAGTCTCGAAATTGTTTTTTTGAACAAACTCATGTGCATTACAAACTTTTGGCTTTGTTTATTTAAAGTTTTTGTCGCTTTCCTTTTCTTTGGAGCACTGGAATCACTAGTTCTAGGTTGAGAGTCACTTTGTTCATTTTCAATAGACGAGATTTGGATTGTTTCTAAGGCCTCCACATATTGTTAAATCTTTTCGCACTTAATGGACACTATGCAATACTGCTAAAACTATTAACTACACACTTTCAAATAAAACTAGAAAAATAATAGCTCCATACAGAAACATCCAACTAAAACACGTGCTCACTGAAGAAGAATGCACTGATTAGCATCAAGATGTATTAGCAACAGCGCTTATTCTGGCCATAAATTATAATCCACAGTGCAAGACGGTGTCTTTGACATTGACATTGTTGTCGGCTCTTTATATCTCAAAGCCTTCTGCTTTCTTTGGTAGTGCCTGGGCTCGAATGAGCATGGCTTCTATTATATTAGTAAGTTATTTTATGACAATGTATCAACATCTCAGGTTATTTAGCGTCTGAATGAAATGAAGGTGATAATGCCGGTGAAATGAGTCCAGTATCGATAGTTACCCGGCATTTGTTCTTATTGGGTTGAGGGAAAACTCCAGAAAAACCTCAACCAGGTAACTTGCCCAGACTGGGAATCGAACCCGGGCCACCTGGTTTCGCAGCCAGACGCGATAGCCGTTACTCTACAGATGTGGACGTACCGATTCTATACAGAAGAATTTTACAATATACTAGTAGAGCACAAGGGGTTATTATTGATATTAAAGTACAAGACAGAAATATTCCTGCAGCATTGTTGAATGTCGTAAATTGACCTACAGAATAGAAAGCATAGTAATTAGGTACTCCCTTAATTTGGCCCTAAATCTTATGTTTTGAGTTTGATTTTTTATATCCATAGGGAGGATATTAAACATTTTACTGCCATACTGCTTAATAAAAATGTTGAATGTAAAAATGAAAATAGTTAAATAGTCACAACTTTTTTAATATTTTTGCTAGCTTTGCAACATTTAACTCACTTTAATGTACCTATGTATCTTGTTCATACGGCTGTCGAGTCAGCAAGTGTTTTGTTTTTCCTACGCAGCAATTTGATCTTGTGATTGGTGCGCTTGAGGAAGGTCAACCAGTGGATCTGAGTGCGATGCCCCCTCCTCCATCAGAATTCACAGCATCCGTCCCAACATCATCTAGAGGGCAGAAAGAAGAAAATGAGAAACAGAGAGCAACTGAGGAAAGACCAGCAGTTCCTTCGGAAGAACCTGCACCTTCTGATGAGGCACCAAATGATGAAGCACCTGCGGACATATATGGTGCACCACCTGCACCAGCTAGTGTAATGGAAGCTCTGGAACAGCGACTTGACAAGTATAGAAGTGTGGAGCAGGCAGCCCGTGATGAGGGCAATTCGAGCAAAGCCAGACGTATGGGCCGAATTGTGAAGCAGTATGAGAACGCCATCAAGTTGCACCGTGCAGGCAAGCCCATCCCCATTGATGAGCTTCCGACACCTCCCGGTAAGTTCTAAATCTTTGTGCTAGATTGTCCATAATATGTCATTCCTGTATTCTGGATAAATGCACAAAGAAAGTGTACAGATTGTATTTTATCAGATGAAATCAAATAGATTAGAATCATTCTCATCATTATTGTGCATTTAACTGGTTCTGATAAATTTACCATAATGGAACTTTAATTATTGTTTGCCAATTATACGCACTAAATAACTTGGTATATGAATGAAAAATAGACAACAAGGCTGTAATTGTCGTATTTCGCAACTCATCTTTATTGATTAAAACATGACAATTACATTGTGTTGCACATGAGAAATATTGGAAAGAAATATAGTTGAACTTTGTTATAGTATCATCGAAAGGATTAAAGAAATGATGTCGCAATAAATGAATGTTACTACAAGATAAATAAATAAACACAGAAAATAAAATTCAGAAAAGAAAATATCATTATTCTGGCAAGCATTGGACCTAGTGATCCGTTGTGGTCTCCGAAACAGATTCATGCCAGCACTTCAAGAGCACTGTGGGCATTTACCAGTGAATGAACATTTATTTAGGCCATCTACAATATTCCATCCTCTTAACGTGCCTTAAAACTGAGTCTTCTCAGCTACAGAATGATAACCCCAACAAAGTTCACCACTCCTGTGTGCTAGTAACTTGTAACAGGTTTATTTGAATTGCTTTCAAGTTTTTAAAATAAAAATTATAGATTGATTTTCGAAGAAGAAATACATTCATAATATTACGTATGTTGAGCACTGCTATAATTTAATTTGTAATTTTGCCTGCAGTACTACAACTTTTAAAGTACTTTACACCATTCTTATTTTTATTATTTTGAAAAACAAAACTACTGTAGGTACTGAATTGTAGACAACAGTGAAATATGGAGTAAAATACTATCATGTAAAGTAATTAAAATACGTACAATACTGACAATTAAGAATGTAGGTTGAAGAAATCCGCAATTTTTTTTGGTTCCATTTCACAAAGTATTGCATCTATAAATCATTCTTAATTCTTTCTTAAACTAATTTCATAGCACATATCAGCTTTCTTTTTGTCACTCTCGATTTACAGTAGAATTCCTCATATCCAGCAACTGTAGAGCAAAGCCAGTGCTGGATAACTGATTTTGCCGAATAATTGGAAATTACGTTTATAGGTTATGTAAAGACACACTGTACTGCACTAACTTTTTTTTCATGTTGAAATTTAGTAATTTTCATATAGATAATTAAAAATAAAGTTTGAAATACGTACAATGTTTATTTTTAGTACTGAATACTGTAATGTACAGTCATCAGTTCATAATTATTGTAATACAGTAATATATAAGAGCATAAAAAATACTAAAAGTTTTCGTAACCTTATGACAATTTTAAATGGCGGTCATTTGAGTCATGTGACGTGAAGAGCAGTGTAGCCACCATCGTAACATAAAGACTGTGGAGTAGTGCTCCGATGATTTGAGCATAAAAAACATTTTGCTTGCATTTCGTGGAATCCATTGTGCAACAGCAGTGCTTAGCGGTAATACCCATGATACTATCTATCACTCAAATGAAATTTTTACGCGCTGTAGGAACAGAGAATTTCACATGTTTGTATTTAGACTCATCCAACACACCTTCGAAATGGGCGAGTTCAAGTGTTAAATTGAAAGATATCATCTGTGTGCATTGTTTGCAAGGTCCAAGTGACAGGTACCGATGCTACTCTCTACACCAGGGACATAACAGGTTTTTTTGTCTGTTTTCACACGTGAACAGTGTAAAGAGTAAACACAATATGCGGCATGTGCGACCTACGAAAACCACTCACATCTTCGTCAGACTTTTCTCTTTCTTTTTTGCCCTAGCCAAAAGTGCTGTTGTTTTGGTATTGGCGATTATTTGGGTGCCGGATACGAGGGAATTTACTGTACTTTGCTCCATTGCACTATATGTAACATCTGTTTGTAAACTAAATGTCTGAAGTTGCAGTCTAAACTGAATGTCTGGATTATAGGACAATTCATAACTTGGCCTGATATTGTTTGTAAAGGGTTGCTGGCACGATAGAAGGAACAGTTTGGCCTACCCCACCCTCTGCCTTCTTTTTGTAGAATTTCAGTTCTTGGCTCGTAAAATGCTTTTGTCAGTAATGACAATGACATTACCAGCTAGGCTGCCTGTGAATTTCTCTCAGTGAGAGTTCTGTAAAATATATGTAGAACATATATTTTTAAGTAATTTATGCTGTTGCTAAATGTCATTGGAATGAGTTGCTTATTAGAAAGGTGTCGTTATAAAAATAATAAATCACGTTACTTTAATACAGATAAAACTGTACTTCTTAATGACATTCACTATAGCTGAGGTGTTGCACTAACTATGTTCGCTATTACCATATCTTGAAGATTACACATACTTTCTTACTGTACGTTTTAATGTTTCATACAAATTTAGTTTTTTTATTGTGTTGTAAATGATGTTACTGTTTATTTGTAGTTTTTCTCAAGCTACAGTCAGTTCCAGCAAAACATTCCTGGCATTCCTGTTGGCCAACCAGATGCAGGTCCCCTCCACTATCACTGCTGCTTGCATCCACGAACTCATGGCATTTTGTTTTATTAAAACTTACGTACTTTACTGGTTTATTATTTTATACCTCAGCTGAAATAATTACTATACAGCTTTAAAATTCATTCATTTATATACACCTGGTCCTATGTTTAAGAATGTACTTGCCAGTGAATGAAAAATATTATGCTTAATCCTGGAGAATGTGGCAAAGCACCAGAAATCCAGCTATTACAGATGGAGCAGTTTCAGATAGAAAGCTTCATTTCCATAATTGATAAACTTTCATTATCTTTGTCTGACAGTATCTGGTTGCAGTACTGTCATAGAATAGTTTGGATATCTGTACCAGCTTGGCATTTTGGATATCTGAGCCAGTTTGGTATTTTAAATCTATTGGAGATTTTATGTACAGCTACTGATCTTATTGCATATCAGAATGATCTTGAACGATGCTTAGATATTGGACAGCATTAGTGGTGAAAATGAAAGAAAACCACATAGACCATTTTCCAAAGGAGAGAAATCCTCACTGATTATACATTTAGAGCAATATTTCCCAAATTGGAAATACTTTTAAGACTATATTTAATACTGTTGGTGTCAAACTGTAGTGGAACAAGGTTATTTAAAAAAATAATGGACAAGCATGAACCAAGATTGTCCGACACATCTTCCTGTACTCAGCATGGAGAGTGATATGTTCCATGAAATGGATTTTAAAGATATTAGTGACGTGCTTGCTGCAAAGAAAGCAAGTAACTGTATAAAATGAGCATCTTCATGCAGTCTTTATTTAGCCTGCCTACTCTCTTTTGCTTTGTTATTATCTTTGTGCAAAGCCAAATAGTTTTTTAATTTTTATCTTTCCTTATACACACTGTGATATCATTTACATGGATTTATACTTTATACAGAGGCTCCCAAACTGTATGCTACCATGGGGCCGCCACATATGTAAATCCAGCACTGCGGACTCTCCACTCTTTAATACCAGATCATCGCTGAGGCATTTCTTCAGGCTCTCCACTTATGCCATGGTTTGGTTACATAATATTGAATTCTATTTTATTGATTTTTCAAAGTCATTTTGTATGCTAGAAGAAATTCGTCTGCTTTCAGTCTATTTTTAGTGTCAGTTTTCTTCACTCTCATGTATACTCTGGATTTGCCATGCTGCTCCTGTGTGTGTGTTCAGTTTTTTTCTTTCTTGTCTTATCACTTTTGTAAAAGAACAGTTATCAAAATTTCGTTCGTTTTGTATGTATCTATTAGCGTCGTGTATTACAGGTGCTATGTTCGTTTCAGGTTTGTCAAGTATGGCGAAGTTCGATATTTGCCGAATGTTCGTTCTACAAGAGGAGGCCTGTCATGCTTGTTCCACCTTGTTATAAAAATATTTGCACCCATTCGCTCATGTTTTAATCGTTTAAGAATTTTAGCACATATCTTGTGATTAGTTTTTCATATGAAATAAGACGAAGTTTTTAATATCTTATTTGCCTTTCTCATGTTCGAACATTGCAGGACACTAGTATCTATATTTGTTTCAAATGCCATAATATATCATTTCTGTCTATTAAGAAAGAGTGCTGTAGTAACAGAAATTTTATGAACTAGAGTAGTGATTTATATTTCATTGTCTCATTATGTAGGTTTTGGTCCTATTCCGGTGGAAGGTGGTGGAAGTGCACCTCCAGCAGCAAGTCCAAGTGAACTGCCGGCAGTATCTCCGCCCCCTGCTGCACCTACTCCAGCTCCCCGACCTAGAGAAGCCCCCACTCCTCCAGCACCAGCACCAACACCACCAAAGCCATCTGGTTCTACCACACCAGTACTTCCACAAAAAATAAATGGTAGGTGTCATTTATGTTTAGAAGTGTGAAAGTATAGCATTCATTTTTGTATTTATAGCAAAAATGTTTTTAAAAATAGCATTCAGTATTTGAAGAAATAGCATTTATTAGCTAATACCTGTTTTATATTCTATGTTTTTGAGAGGGGTAAATGAAAATAAGATAATATACTGTGTAGTGTATAGAGCAGTTCCACGTGTAACTGACTGACATTTACAGTACACTTTGACAGCAAAATGTCTGCCTAAATTGTATAATGGGTTGAAATTAGACTGTGTCACCGCAGGATTTTATAGAGGGAAGTGTACTCTTAAGATACATATAAAAATAAACGTCTTTAATAGGAAAAGTATACTATTTATTTACGTCCAAAGTGTGTGTAACAGACTGACATAAATGTCAACTCTCTCTTCGGGTGAACATGGTTCTCCATAGATTTCTCTGAATTGTCATTGCTGATACAATTTTGCAAAATATAGTTCGGAAAGGAAATTGTAATCTTCAGTTTAAGTTGAAAACGACCTCCAAACCACGATTAGTAATGGAGTTATGGCCGAAAAAGTGATGTGTAACAGACTGACCTCATTCCGTAACTGACTGACATCTCTGAATTATAAAATGAAGTTGCACTTACAGAACCGTAAATAGTACAAAATAATATGAAACTTGATAAGTAGTAAATTAACGTAACGATTACTTTAAATGAATAATATGTGTTCCAGAATACAAAAATTAGTTAGCTTAACCATGCATCTTAAATGACACAAATTAATGCACATACAAGTATTGCATAGGCCTACTTAATAACATATATAGTTCTTTCTCTGTGATTAAATACTGTATATACAAGCCTTATGCATTGGTGTTTAATTTTAGGACTATAAGAGTGTCACAGCAACTTTGACAGCGCTTATATGGCATCAACTCCCCAGCATAAGACAATATGTTACGTTATTCAATCGCGTTCCTAATCATCTGGCACTGACCTCCTTATCGATTACGATAAGGTGACGCAGATCACAGTTTATATTTCCCATGCCTATGGCTGTTTATATTATGTTCATAATAATAGATTAGATTGAATTTGAACCATTGGAATTAAACACGTAGAAGCACTTCACAGTACTCGTTGACTCACTTATTTAATAATAATAATAATAATAATAATAATAATAATAATAATAATAATGATTTATTTAACCTGGCAGAGTTAAGGCCATACGGCCTTCTGTAACACTCAACAAGGAGATTTAGTCAACAAGTATGTACTGCAGGAACACTGTCAGTATGTCACTTGTTATCTGAACAAACTTTAGTTTCTTTTCACACACGGAACCTGTGGACCTTTTGCACTGACTGTTCACAAGACAGTTGTACATATTCTACAACATAGGGATATATCACTTTCATGTAATGAACTCCATGAGATGCCGGAATAGGTGCAAGATGTTCAAATCGTTTTTCGAGATACTTTTTTCCTTAATCTATCTCAATCTGTACTACCTCCTTAACAATAATTTGGATGTTTTTATTGCTCACAATGTTACAAAATTCTGTAGTGCTTTGTATCTTATTCCCCGATTTCGCAGGCATACATGCCATCCTTTTTACTTGGCCTCCAATCACATCCACAGCCCCTTTGCCATGATGTGACCGAAAGAAGTTCCATTCTACGTTAAATCCAAATATGCGAGCGAGCAATGTCACATTGTTCAATGTTTACTTCTGTTTAAAATGACTCGCTGCTTTATCTGAAAATATTTTTACCACCTCAATGTTCGGAAGAATCGCCAAAATTTCCGAAAACACTTTTCGTAGACAAACATTCACTGCATAGCCTATTTGTCATGTGCTACATAATCTGACACTAATGCAGAGGATTTATTCTGAACTTCCCTGTCAACTTCCTGTCTAAACCAAGCAACAGCAGTAAATATTGAGACCTGCTTATTGCTCCAATGAGCTGCCTGAATCTCATTTTGCTTTTTTCAGGTGTAATTACTGCACACTTAACACCAGTTCACGTATAACTTCACCAAGGCCTTCCAAGTAACTAAGCACACTGTGAGAATGAACAACATAACAGCTGAGAGCGCGACATGTCAGTCACTCACAATGCCGCTGCGGAAAACGAAATCACTTCAGAAGAAAATGTTCTAATACTTTTTTATTGGTCGTGTAGTAATAACGCAGAATACCAAAGGAAATTTTAATCTGTCAATTATTGTGCTGTGTGGAAGAGTTTTTGTATGTTTCTTGTGATGGACTGACTGTAACTTACAGTACAAATAATTATAATGATTTTAAGTAATTTAGGATCTTAGGATACTTCAACTAATTTCATATTTACTTCAAGGAAAGACCAAAATATAGTATACAAAAAAAAAGACAGCTCGAAATAAAACAAATTTACGTGTCCAAATTGTGACACGAAACATAAGTATCTATACATGTTTTTTTAAGCATTTGGAATATGACAAGATCTGAAGCAAGTTATAGACTAAAAGAAAGAGTATTTTAAACATTATCTTACGAAATAAGGCGATTTAAAGTATAAAGAAACATATTTCTTCAACAAAAATATACTCCTACATCAATTTCAAGAAATTCACCTCAGTATGACATTTTCGTGGAATTGCTCTATAATGGTAATGGACGTAATTGATCAATAATGTAGTTTAGTTAAAAAAACTAAATGGTTTTAATTATGTTCCAAAAAAACACGAAAACAAAAAGAATAATGTTTTTAACGTGATAGGTTATACAATTTTAACATGTTTTTCTAAGGGATCTTTTTTCCTCCACTCAAATCAAGTATTACACCACACATTAAAATAACATTGTTACACAAAGTTTATGTTCCTTTATGAATTCGATCGCATGTGCACAGTTATACATTGTGCACAACGCATTTTGCTGTAACAGTATAACACTGAATGAACGTCCATATATAAATGCAACAGCAACTGGCAATTATAATTAAAAAATAAAGAATCGGAATATTACAAACAGCTGGTGCCTCCCTTCACTCCTGCTGGGAACAGTAACATGTTAGAGAATATCAGAGTTACAGTCTCTGGTTCTCATGCTCTATAACAAACAAAAGCAAAGATCAGTATTGTGCATGCACAGTTCACAGTGTGCCAGACCACTAGAACAAAGTTATCGACCGTGTGAAGAATGAAACTGAATCTGAAAATTAGCTAGCAGTGGAGCTCTAACAATGGATTCAGTTTGATGAAAGATTTCGACATGACCTCATTAACAGTTTTTTTGTTAGATTACATGTAATGGATGTGAAGGTATACTTAAATGTCATACATTAAAATCTCTCTTGACAAAATGTGTTCTTTGTACATATTGTAAATTATAATATTACGCAGTTATAATTGTAACGTACAACTTTATTGTGCCAGTCTTTTATGTAAAAGGTTGTTGATAGTCTAATTGAAAATTTATAAATTTCCTAATCTCTCTTACTTCTTACAGAAAATAGTTCGCAACTGTAATGTAGTCCTTCTAGTGTTTAAAATATTCCTGTAATAAAAATTTCTGTAAAATTACTGTTTAAAGGCACGGCCTTAATGTATAGAGAAAAAGAATGTTTTTTTCATGACATTCTTTAATTTCATTTGTTTGTTTAGTTAACTGTCCAAAGGTATCACTCATGGAGCAACTAAACCAGGAGATAATGGGGTAGGGTAGTCAGCTTCTTTCTCCGTCCATTGCATTCATCGCTAACTGGTACATATTACATTAACCGGACTTCAGATGTATACAAACAAAAACAATTGTTCTTCCTCTGACACATTATCAAATGAGATTTACTGTCTGGTAATAGATGTACATATCAGCAGGTTCTCAATCAGAGATTAATCATCGTCGTCGTCAGTCCTAAAAAGAACTGTTTGTCTACAAAATTTTCTTTCCATCTCTTCACAGGATGTCCTAGTGACCTTTCTCCTTCTGGTCTGTAATTCAAGACTGCTCGAGGGATCCTTGTTTTAGGCATATGCTTGACATGATGGTGTCAGTTAATTTTCTTTTTTTCCATTTCGTATCCTTCTTCATGCATAGATCGTCCTGTGATAAATCCATCTGGTTAAATCTATTTTTAGACTTGTTTCCCTCCGACTGGTTGCTAGCAAGAAGGAGGAAGTCCAGTAGTGGGACTGCCACTTCACAGCTTCTGGACAAGCTAATGTATACCACATTTGCTCAGTATAAGATGGAATGGTTATACTGCCATGTCTTGATCCCCATAGCCTCGTTAGTAAAACAGAGAAGATTTAGTATGGGATTTATACATACATAGTTTAGTATGGGATTTATACATATATACAGTGTCCTGTGTCTCCCTATGGGGAGCATAGGGCCACAACAAAAGAGCGCCATTTTGACCTATTTGCGGCCAGGGCCTTCACTTCTCTCCAGCTCTTTCCTAGATTTCGGGCTTCTTCTTCAACAGACCACCGCCACGTTATCCTGGATCTTCCTCTTCTGTAGCTAGCCTGAGGATTTCATTCGAGTGCTTCTTTAGCAATATTTGCTTCTGGGCGTCTCAGGATGTGTCCAATCCAGCACCATTTTCTTATTTTTATATCCAGATCAGTGGGCTTCTGTTGCGTCTTCTTCCAAAGTAATGTGTTGGAAATGACATTTGGCCACCATACCCCCAATATGTTATGTAAACGATTCACAAATGTTTGGAGTTTTGTATGGGATTTAGGTAGGAGATATTACAGAATGCACTTCACTCCCCTTGCAACATCAGAGGTAAATTTTATTTAATAAATTAATACACAGGAGTAACAGTGGCGGCTCGTGGGTATTGAATTCAGGAGGGCTGCATACAAAAATAAACCATGCAACTTACCTTATTTAAAGATTAGTTCCATGCGCCTTGTCTTGTAGGTTGCAAACTTTTGAATCATCTTCTTATTAAAATCCGATATGTCGTTTAAGATAGTCTTTACAATGGAAATCATAGCTAATACAGTCAGTCTCTCTTCTCTATTCGTATTTCTAAGATAGGATTTCACTCTTTTCAAGCACGAAAAGCAACGTTCTGGTTCGTAAATTGTCATTGGCATGGTGATAGCTATGCGTAGTAGTTTCACAACTTCTGAAAATGAGGCCTGCAAGTTCTCAGATAGAAGAAACTGCAAGAGTTTGATTGCGTCACTAATATTTCTGAATTCTTGTCTCTGATACAACACAGTGAGTTACGTTTTCAGTTTGTCTTTATCGAACATTAGAAAAAGCTTCATACATACACTTAGGTCATTTTCAGGAAATGAGCTTTTGTATGTAACATTCAAATTTTTCTTGACACAGAAGAGAAGATGATATCAGATGATCTATGAACTGGAATCGGGTGTTAGCTTGTGTGATAATGAGGTCACACACTTCCTTGGCTGCCGCAACCCTTGTCTGAATCCCTTCGACCTTACGATGGTTTTTAGGTTTTAATTTTCACAGATCTCGCTGCTCAACTTTGCACTGTTCCGTATTGTCTGTATGACATTAACAAAGTTTGATATGCAGAGTCGGCCTTGATAGCATAGTCGGTTGCGGGTTCGATACCGGCCCAGGTCGATGGCATTTAAGTGTGTTTAAATGAGACAGGCTCATGTCAGTAAATTTACTGGCATTTAAAAGAATCCTGTGATACAAAATTCCAGCACACCAGCGACGCTGATATAACTCCTGCAGTTGCGAGTGTCGTTAAATAAACCATAATTTAATTTTTTTATATGCAGATTTGGACCTTATAAATATTTAACTGGCGATGTTGTAGTTGGTTATATAATATATCTACATGATACATCAATAAATGAAAAAAACTAAGCCAGAAATTGAATTCAGGATCTTCAAGATCACGCAACAGGATGCTTGCCTTATTTATTGTGGTGATGTTAGATGTTTCAGATTCCATTTGGTTTGAAAACATTCTAGTTATGGCTCCTTCTTCTCATTAACAACATTTACTGTTCTTATTTTAAAACTCCATCTTGTTGCCCCAGCTGATGGAATTGTCTTTGAAACACATTAATCTAATACAGACTGAGTGGAGATCGAGAGAAGAAAGCAGGAATGCTGGATAAATCACCAAAAAATATGCGAGCCTTTGTATTTTGTTTAGCGGCTCTTTCCATTATGAGATTCAACTGATGGGCGCTTAATTTCGCATTTCTCCTGTTAAGGTATTGAACTGAATAGTCTGTGAATATTGTACATAATTGAACATTGTTGCACTTGTTATACTCACAACATTAAAGAAAATGTATTTAAAACTGCGCGCTACTGACAACCTGCTGCAAATTTTGCAGCTCCTGGAAACTCTGTATTCGTGACCAGGGGCAGCAGGGGGTGGGGTAAAACTAACACACAAAGCATCCGAGACGAGACTGGCAGCTCCAGGGGAGGAAGTTGCTTCACCCATAGTCCTTGTCTCTGGCTTCGCTCTGGCAGCACCAGGGGAGGAAGTGACTTCACTAACGATTGCGTGCATGTCAATGAGAGCGAAATTTAAAAAAAATCGAGTCGCTAAATAGAGACTGTATTATAAATGTATTTCACAACATAAAACGAGACAAGAGCCACAAATGTCTGGGGGTGCTGCAGCTCCGCAGCCCCTTTTCGAAAGCCGCCCCTGAGGAGTAACAATAAATTTATTGTCTGATCAGAGAATTAAACATTATACTAAAAATGTATAGAGAAAAATAATGTTTTTTCCATGGCACTATTTTATTTTATGACCAGTTCCATGCATTGTTTATAATACTGCATTTGTTTACAGTGCGGAAGACTCCTCAGTCTCGCCAGGAGAAGCAGCTAACTTTTCTGATTGCACGCCAGAAGGAATTCAAAGAAGCTGCATTGCAAGCCAAACGTAAGGGTGAAGTGAACCAAGCCAAGGAATATCTGAGGCTAGCTAAAGGGTTTGATCCTCTTATTGAAGCATCCCATAGCGGTTTGCCTGTGGACATGACTACGGTAAATCTTTTATTTAATTCCTGTTATATGAGAGGCAATAAATTGAAAATGGGTTAGATACCAAAAAGTATAGTAGAACATTTGAATCGCTGTTTGTCAAAAGGGCGGAAGTCACATTTTTTCAAAATTCATTTTTTTATTGAAATGTGTTCTCTTACCATAGACGCATCAATTTATGCTAAAAGAACTTAAAAAAAACCAGTAAAAATGGTTAAAATGCATATAATTTATGTTAAAAGTGCGAATGTTCTGGACAGTTTTTTGTCTCTCCTGTAAAATTTGTATTTTTGGACTTCCGCCCTTTTAACAAATAGTGATTCATTTATTACCTCAAAAGTAATCTCCAAAACTGTTTATACATTTATCCCACTGCTAGACAAGATGATCAATCCCATTCTTGAAAAAGCTTGTGGGCTATCTACCGAACCAGTTCTTTACCCAGTCACACACGTCTTCGTCCGATGCAAAACGAAGTCCACGAATGTCTTTCTTCAACTCTTCAAAAATGTGAAAATCACATGGGGGCTGTAGGGGGAATGTTGAAGCATTTCCCAACCAAATCTCTGAATTGTATTCCTCACAGAGTTGGCAATATGTGGGCGGACATTATCATGAAGAAGGATAATGCCGTGTGATAGCATTCCAGAGCATCTTGACTTAATGGCACGTCTCAGTTTCTGTAAAGTTTCTTCATAACGCTGTGCATTGATTGTGGCCCATGCTCGAGAAATTCAACAAGTAGAGGACCCCTAGAATCGAAGAAGAATGTCAACGTGATTTTACCAGAACTTGTGTGTATTGCTTTGGGCTTTTTGGTGGGAGAGAATCCATGTGTTTCCATTGTTGGCTATGCCATTTGCTCTCCGGTTCAAAATAGTGACAAATGGTTCATCCCCAGTGACAATATGGGACAGAAATGCATACTCTTCCTCGTGATATCGTTGCAAGTGACCAAGTGAAGCAGCCATTCTGTTTGTGTTTTGTTCCTCTGTCAACTGATGTGGAACCCATTGCTCGCAGATTTTTCTAATGCAAGTGCTTCGTCACAATGACGTGACAGAACCATGACTTATTCCCACCAAACGACGAAGTTCTTCCACAGTGATCTGTCGATTTCCCCATATAAGACTATCAACCTCAGCGATAATAGTGGGAGTGATGGCATGATGAGCCTGTCCTGGGCGAGCATCGCCTTGCAGTGACGCATGTTACTCTCGGAATCTCTTGTGCCATTCCAGTACACGCGAACATGACATGCTGTGTTCACCCTAAACAGCAGACATGCGATGATGGATTTCTCGTCCTCCTACTCCTTCAGCAGTCAAAAATCGCACTACACCTCGCTGTTCTTCTTTACCTGCCTCCATTAGTGATGTTGGACGAACACATGTATCTCTAACCACTTCCAGCACAATAATTGAATGACTAGTGTGTAAGCAGAGGTTGTAACTGTGTTTTCACGAGTCGCCACCAAATGTCAGTTCAGCAGTCACATTCCCGTGGTACCAACTTACCCGGCATGAAATATACGCATGGTGACCTGTTTTCATTTGACTGCCTCTCATACATACTATTCATTTTAAGTTCTTTAAAATGTTTATTTTAATAATTATTGAGTATATTGTGATACTGTGCTTTATGCATTGAGACATTTTCTTCATATATGAGGTTTTTTCTTCAATTGAAGTCAAATTTAATTAAACCATGAAATGTTTACTAATTATAAGTGCTTGTTTTATTATGCTGCTCTGTAAATTCCTGTATCAAATTTATTTTGTGTGTTGAGTTCCGTCATAGCTGCATAGATTCACTTCTGGAATGTAAATGTGTTTGCAGGTGCCTATCCCTCCTGACACTAAAGTGGTCCTTGAGTCTGACTTCGACTTCATAACTATCGATGATTGTGTGCCTGGCAGTGATGCTGAAATTTTCGATAAGCTAGAAGAAGATCTTTTGAAACAAGCCAAGGTATTTCATGTGTTTGTTTACTTTTTGGATCATTATCCAAGAAGATACGACTGAATTTGTATATCTTTGCATGTGAGATTTGTTTACTACACAATATTCTTCTTAATTTGATAGTGCTATTATTAAATATACTCACTATGCTTTAACATATATGATTTTATAGAGAAAATAATGTCATGAAAGAAAATATATTTCGAGGCTTTGTTGGAAATACACATTTCCATTGAGTCATTTGCTTACCATTGAATGTGAGGTAGTCTGGTTTAAAACCTGGTTCAGCATGTTCATTTGTTAAGGAGAAATACAGATCTTTATAATGACTTATTTTGGAAAGAAAGTAAAGCTAGAGGTCCTCTGTCGAAGATCTACGACAAGTAAAAGAACTCTGATTGGAACAAAATTACCAGCCCCCTGTTCTCACACTACGAAGTAGCCTTGTTTGCAAGTCCTGTAGACGTCTTCATGGACTATCATTTTGAGATTGCGGATGTCCCTGTAGCACATCTCGTGAGACTTCATAGACCTCTGATGGTCAAAGCAGGAAAAGAAGTAGAAAAATGTGATGCAATAAGTTTCCAAAGAATCCAGTGTTTAAGGGATCTATGAAAAACAAACATTATAAATGATTTCGATTTTTTTTTAATATCTCTGATACTAAAGAGTGCTTTTCATTATTACTATTTCTTTCTGTGCACAGTCTTTCTTCTAAACGATTTAATGGATTTTCGTTTATTTATATGTATTAACAGTTTTTTTATACTGTATATGACCAGACGTTTGAATTGGGCAGGGCATGTGGCATGTATGAGCAAATCCAGAAATGCATATAGAATGTTAGTTGGGAGGCCAGAGGGAAAAAGACCATAGGGAAGGCCGAGACTTAGATGGGAAGATAATATAAAAATGGATTTGAGGGAGGTGGGGTATGGTGGTAGAGACTGGATTAATCTTGCTCAGGATAGGGACTGATGGCAGGCTTATGTGAGGGCGGTAATGAACCTTCAGGTTCCTTAAAAGACATAAGTAAGTAAGTAACTGTATATGACCACACCTTAATTCTGTCTACTGTCCATAGGCGTCTGTATATAATAAACACCAATCAAGTACCAGTCAGCCACCGACGTAGTTCAGTCGGCTAAGGCGCTTGCCTGCTGATCTGGAGTTGTGCTCGGCCACGGGTTTGATTTCCGCTTGGGCTGATTATCTGGTTGGGTTTTTTCCGAGGTTTTCCCAGCAGTAAGGCAAATGTCAGGTAATCTCTGGCGAATCCTCGACCTCATCTCGCCAAATATCATTTTGCTATCACCAATTCCAGCAACACTAAATAACCTCGTAGTTGATACAACGTCGTTAAATAACCAAGTAAAAATAAAAGAAGTACCCGTCATTTGTTAAAAGGAACCCTAGTTGTAGATTACAGTGGACTTAATGTTTTAGTAGCAAGTTGAAATTGATGGAAAATAAATTTTTACATGGTATAAAATCTTTGATTCTTGTACTGTGTTGTAGATGCACAAACATTCAACATTTTGGATCCACATATTAGCTCTATCATCAGGGAAGGCAAGGATCCGTTATCAAGAGCTATTCTTCACTCTTGATAACAGATCCAACAGATAGCTTCCCTTGCATTCCCTGATGATGGAGCTGATATGTAGCTTAAAAATGTTGAATGTTTCTGCATCTCTGATATAGCGCAAATACCCAAAATTCTCGCACCATATTGAACATCATGAATATCTCATGTCACTGAAATCTGTATGCTTTGGAACTAAAACAGTTGCTTTACCATATTGCAGATGTGCCTCACTACACGCGACCACTTCAAAGCTATTGGGGATGTGGCAAGTGCAAATCGATTTGAGCACCTCGCCTTGAACTCAAAGAAAGACTTGGATGCTGTGCGCTGTGCTCACAAACGAAGTGAACCATTACCTAAGTTTCACTATGAGACGAGGAGCTTCTCAATCGTACAGTACGTCTTGTACTATTTTTATGCACGTCTAGAAACACTAATGAAGCTGTAGGGTTGGTATAGTATACACAAAACAACTCTGAACATGGGATAAGCCAATTGAATGCTGCCTGAGACGCATTTTTGTCAGAGAGACACAGCAAGAGTGACAGAGGCTGAAGATAGGAGCTGCTCTCTCTCTCTCTCTGACTCATACTGCACATTTTGTGCACTTAAAAAAACATAAAAAGGTTTCGCTACAGAGAGATAGCATGTTTCATTAACTAGACAATATTGCAACAGTCTCAGTGGCTGATCCAAGTGCTTCTAGCCCACCCTTATATTGTTCTGTGTTCACTAAATTTTCAATATCTGTTGGCCAGATATTTTCAGCAATATTTATTTTTCTTTCAGTGTTTAATTTTCAGATTTTTGTGTCAGTGTTGGTCCCTTATTACACACCACTTCCATATTCTTCTCACTATCTCTTCTAGTGCTGCTTATGATTAGGTTTTCTCCGGAGCGGTTGTTTGCGCGCTTTCAACCGGAGACCTCCGGTTACCTCCGATTGATGCCACGCAGGTTGTATATGTGCTATGGCGCAGACATACACTTTCCGCTGAGCATTCCTTTAATCGGATCAGGTAGTGATTCGAGTCCGCTGATGTCCGCGTATCTTTTAAAATAAGTTCTAATTTGTTGTTGTTTAATATCTCTTTTATGTTAATCTCTCTCTCTTTCTTTGGCTCTTTTTTTTTTGTGTTGCTTAAAGTGCTACGTTAGCTAACAGTTTTTTTTTCTAGTTTTGAAATTCATAGTATATGTGGAAAGCCGTATTAGTTTTATGTCATTGATCAAATTAATAACATTCAATCTAACTGCAAAACTAACGCAGAAGTAAAGCTTTTCAGTAGCTAATGTAAACATTTATACTTTAATTCTCCTAGAAACTCTCATTTAATCGCAAACAGGGTTTGTCAATTATTATTCTAATCGGTTTAGTTAACGTAAAATATATTAAGGGAGCTTCAGAATGAAACAAAAGAAACGTGGGCTATCAATGGGATAAAGTTTACTGTCCAACATAATGTATTCAGATTCTTCACCAGACAGGATTGTGATTATTGTGTTAAAGGGTGTCAGTATTTGAACTGCCTCTTCTAAAACGCGCCACTCTTGCTCTGTAATAAAATATAAGTGGATATCAACTTAAGGATATTGTAATTATATTATTACCAGATGTTTCTTTAGTTTCATTCAGAAATATTTTAATCCAAACAGTAAAATATAACTCAAGTTGTCTAAACAGTAAAATATAACTCAAGTCGTCTTGTAAATATTTCATTTGTTTTTTATTGCCTCGAAAGTTACGTTTTAGAGAAATTTCAAGACTTTTTCATAGACTGTGAACCTTTGGGAAAAATAGCACTAAAACAATTTAAAAAGAAATCGTATCAAATGTTTTGCGTAATTGTTTTCATCAAGTTTGCGATTGTGCGATCGTTTCAAATGGTCTAACAAATTCGAAGTTCCACCACCCTTAGAGTAAATTCGTCCACAAAGTTTACAGTGTGCGACTTTATTATTACCTTCAACTAAATTAAAGAATTTCCATGCGACGGATATTCGAGTTGGTGCCATTTTATTCCACTCACAACTACCGTCAGTCCGTACGTGCCAGTCATCCTTAAGCTGTCGCTTTGCTCCGAACCCCCACATCCCTCCGTATGTCCCCTGTTCCACCTATGGTAGTATCGGAGATCACCGGTGGAGAGCTTTATTCGTAATCTCCAATTCCTCTGTGGTAGTAGTCACTCCGATGAGCAGCACTGATCTCTTCTTTCTTTATTACCACTTTCGGGTTTTTGTTTTGACCTGACATTTTGTCCAGAAAATTATAGTCTCTCTCAGAGCTGGAGCTAAACTGAAATCTATGTATTGTGTTTTGATTCAGTGAAATGCAAAACATATATGATGAACATGTTCAGTTAGATCATACGAGGGTACCTCTAAGTACACATTTTAGCTTTTATACACTTCTGGCCCTGTTGCATGATATTACTAATATCATTAGAATAAATTTATAAGTTACAAATTACTAATAATAATTTCTGTTGCATAATACCCGTCAGTTTACCAATATTATTAATGATTTTTGCTAGAAAAAATTTACAAAATACAAGCTTGTCAGAGAACCATAAGCATGTCACAACCACTTGGACTATAACTGTGTGTACCAGTGCCATGATAACCATGATGACAACTATAATAATTTCGACGACAGTGAGTGTAAACACCGCGTAAATAAAAAAATAAACAGTATTGTGTCTAATTTTTTTTGCAATGGGGAAAAACAGAAGAGCAGCGAAAACAAAAATTGTGCATATTAAACAAAATTAAATGTAAAACGAATCAATGTTATTTGGCTGATTTAGCGATGCATTAATTAAAGTTGACAAAATGGTTGGTAACAAATATGTGAGTATGGAAAATCAATTGGAACTATACCATAGAACAAATATTGGACATATTGAGAGATGCTTGGTGTCCAAATGGTATATAAGAAATAAGACTTCTATGAATATTATATAGTTATACACTTTCTATCGTCTAGGAGGAGGCCCTGGTAAGTCTTCATCTATATAGATAATAATTAATCATGATTTAGTTCACTATTATTGACTGCAAGCAAACTAACCTCACTATAATCTGTAATAATGGGTGAATGGAATCATGTAGAAAAAAATCACTAATAGCTAGTAATATTAGCTTCAATTACGAAACAAGAGCTTGTAAAATTTACTAATGATATTAGTATTTTTACTACTATTTTTGTAGCATTATGCAGTAGAAATATTGTACAAATTACAAGTCACAAGTAAATTTACTAATATTATTAATTTGTAAATGATTGTGCAACAGAACCCAGATTGCCTGACTCTGTTACTTCAGTTCCGCTTCTTTGAACCATGTTGTAGAAATACTCAGAGCCTTTGCAGCAATACTAAAATAATATTTATTTTTTCCTGATTTGAGCATCATAGATTTCAGTGGCTATTCAGGGCTGTAGGGACAGAAGTTCTGACAAGAACGGAACATTGCTGGAGAAAACATTATAAATCTACCACATGTGAATCTTCCCTTTCTCCCTGCTTTTCTTCCGAAGAATGGTTGTCTAAGAATTTTAGAAAGTCTAATGCTGGGAATTTGAATAGTCAAAACGAGCATAGTAATAGTTATTGGAAAGTTATGTCGAAATATTTATGACGAGTTTTATTTAATTCATGTCTTACCTCTAGAGACCTGTGAAGGTACTTTTACTTTTAAGGGAAATTCGTTTTGAATCTTCAAGATTTCGGTGTTATTGCCAATTTGTTTTTTTATGTTATGTGCAAGTTTTATGATCTTGGCTTAAGATATTAAACATGGTAGTGTAGTATATGCAGAATTTTCAGCATCAGTTTTCAGATTTTACAATTTATATGGTGGCCTGGTAGCTCAGTTGGTAGAATAATAGTTATTGGAAGATCCCAGGGTCAATTCCAGGTGGTGACGGGATTTTCTCGTCAAAACTTTCACAATAGCCCTGAGGTTCAATCAACTTCAGGTCTTTTTTTGAGAGGGGGGGGGTTAATGTTGGTCAGAGCATGGTGCAATCAACTACAGGTCTTCCTTGTGGGGTAAATGGTGGTCAGAGCATGGTGCTGATGTCAAGAAAACATGGAACTCTACCTCCGTGGTCCTAAACACCTTATACATGGCTGCATTCATTTATTGTGGAAATGGCAGAAGAAATGAGCCATCGGGAAGAAAAAAAATAAAATAAAAAAAAAGAGTAAAATTATGAAAATATTACTTTAAATATGTTATTGTTAAGATTTTGCTAGCTGCAATTTTTTTTACTGATCTTATAAAACTAGTTTGTTTCAAACGAAAACTTTTTTAATTACTTATTTTTACGAAGGTAATTAATAATAAATATTCCTGTTTATTATATTTACTGTTCTTGACACCAGGTGCTGCACTGATTTGACTGACAACGACCTGGAGCTTACAATAGTGCAAGGAATCAATTACAATGTTGCAAACCCCAAGGACGTGGACACATACGTGAAGTTCGAGTTTCCTTACCCCAGTGTAAGTATAGACTCATTGCTCATGGACCACTAATCCAGGACAGTTCACCATAATGATTAGAAAGTTTTATTTTTTTATTAATTAATTATTATTTCCACTTTTTAGCCTTTCGGCCCCAAACACCAAGCATCTCTAACCTTCCACAGGTCCCCTTCCAAACTATTTTTCAATAATAGGTTAATCATTTGGTTGATAAACTCGCATTGGTTTGATGTATAGTAAAATCTAATTTTTTATTTATTTTTTTTAAACCCCCCCCCCTCCCCCCTTCCTCTGGTACACCAGAGAAAAAACGAAACTATTGTTTTGCCATGATTTCTTTTGCTTGACTTTCCTTCTCCCCCGCTCGCCCCCCCCCCCCCTCCTCCACTGAGTGCAATCACATCCTTGTCCATTCTTTTAATTTCTCTACTGTACGTTGTCATATATTTCATTTGAATAATAGTAATGGATGGAGAAATGATAAGGTGATGACAGGAGAAACGGGAGTACCCATAAGAAACCTGTCCCAACATTGTCTTTGTCCAGACTTGCTGGGATATAAACTTGGTTCTTCAGCAGGGGCGGCATCTGTGAAGGGGCTTACATGGGCTACTGCCTTCTCTTGTTTCTACCCTACATAAGACAAATAGGGGAGACTCAGCTAATTCCACAATATTAAGAAGTAAATCTATCATATTTTTATCAAAATGTTTATTGAAAAATATTATCAAGGTATGTAGACATGGACGAAACCTTTCATTACCAAATGAGATAAAGAGACCTATTTAAATGCAAATATATTTAGTTTTACGTACATTACAGTTGAAACAACAACTCGGGTAATTCCGCAACAGTGCGGATAAATCCACAATAGGACTTGGTTAATTCCGCAGTAGTAAATAATTATGAAATACATTATGAAAGTAACATAAAAGGAAAATTTATATGTAACAATGCTCACTTTCTTCACAGCTGTGCAGCAAAACACGAAAAACAGCCAACTTCCGATGTTTCACTGTATTGCCGACAGAAGTGTCGACCAATATCTTTGATTTTTTCTATAGCACTGCAGAGGACATGCCTCCTGTTGACAGCCTCTCAAAACTTATGTTCACGCTATTGTAAAGCTGCAGTAAATTCATATATACACTACTGTGGAATTACCCGTACTGCAAAATTAACCGAGTTTCCCCTATTGAAAGTTGAGCTAAAACTTGTTTCAGAACATTACCAGCTTATTTTACTCATTTCTTGCTGGATTCATAACTCTGTGGACTCAGGTTCGATCCCTGATATAGTCGATATATATATGACTTGGGCAAGCCCATGATTCAGATAACACAGGAGCTCCGGTTCCCTTGTGGGATCCCAACAAATCTCTGTCATCTCGTAGACCAACCTCCTATGGTACACCCTGGGCAACAACCCTGTTGGTAAATTGGTCTACACAACTGGCTTCATATGGGTGAATGACAAATACAGTAGTTAAGTGCCTGCCATTAGTATTAAAAAAACCTCATTTCTTTATTTATTGTTAGGCCTATATCTGATTTATAATTTCTCCAGAGAAATTATTGCACCCGCAGCTTGTCTTATTGTTGTGCACAGTCTGTTTAAATTTCAATTGTTAAATTTGAGCTTGATCTTTATTTTTGTTTTATGCCTGGGTGCGAAAATAAGAAATAAATCTGATGCCATTCAGGAACATTTACCTATTACAATTTTAACAGTGAGGATTGTCTATCTTGATTAAGTTCTGCTCACCTAAATGGCCTTCTCACTGTCTCGAGCGTGGAAAGTTTATGCTCTAGCAGTTAAATTAACTGTGTGGCTGTGATGGGCGTTTTGTCTGTCTGTAATGGCAGAAAAGTTAGATACTATTCTAATTTTGAATTGTGGTACTACATAACTGTCTTTGTTCTGTATAGGAAGATCCTCCAAAGGACCGAACTGGTCTAGTGAAAGACACAAACAACCCAGAATATAATGCTACATTCAATCTTACAATCCACCGGAACTCTCGTGCGTGCCAGCGAGTTTTCAAGAGACAAGGAATTAAGCTGGAGGTTTGGTCACGTGGGTGAGTGCTAAGCTACTTCATGCTTACCTTGATTTGTTCAGGCTTTCTGAAACTTACTTTTTGCCAGTTTTATATTTGTATTATTTTTTAAAGTAACCATCATAAAATTATTCATCATTGGCACTTACTGGACTGGTCTAAGCAGTGGAATATTAACTGAATTCCACATTAATAAAGTACAATATAATATACAAAGAGGTAAGTTAGCATCTCTTATCTTTTCCTAAAGCAAAATTAGTTTATACATAAGAAAAGAATTAATTTAGTTTCCTGATATGTGCATTATGGTATACATTTCTCTTTCATGGAGAAGAGAGGTAAGATATGAATAATAAGTTGGATGCTTGTTTCTATTCTTATTTAATCCTTTTTCTTCTTGTTACTATGTTTCATAATTTGAATGAAATATGCAGCTTGCTTTTTGTTGTGTGATGGATTGGAAATGGGTTGTACTTAACTCACTAAATTATTAAATATCATTACTATTTTATATAATGATGAGAGGTTATTCAGTACAAGTGAAAATACATGGGTGATGCTTGATGGTGGTAGTAGGGATGGTGCTAGCAGTGGTAGAAGTATGGTGAGTGAGGTTAGATCAGAGACAGAATGTGTAAAGAGATTTCAGAAGAAGATGTACAGGGACTATTTGAAGGCAGTATCCAATTCTTTTCAAAGACTGAGGAAAACCATAGAAAGCTCAAGATACTATATTGTCTTCGAGAATCATACTCTTAACTTCGTGAGTTTGAGGCCATCATCTTATCCACCGACTATCATTTTATCCATTGACAGCTGTTTGATTTGCTTTGACTAAAACATTCTTTTTTTAGGAGCAATGTGCCAAAATTGTACATCGCTTTGCCATCTTAGATGTAAAATATAATTCACTGCTTGGAGTAGTGGTCATCATGCCTGACTGCGAAACTCATGAGCCCAGAACAAAATCCTGGTTAAGACAGGTTGTCTGGTTTTTCCGGGGTTTTTTGCTCAACCTCTCGAGTAAATGCTGGGTAATTTTCAGCATTTGGTCCTTAGGCTTATTTAATAATAATAATCATCATCATCATCATCATCATCATCAGATATAGAAAGCAACAGGAAAGTACCTTATCTATCATACATTTCTTTAGCACAATCTGGCAACTATGACATCAGCAACGAAGATGAAGTATGCAAAATGTGCATGATTATTATTATTATTATTATTATTATTATTATTATTATTGTTATTATTATTATTATTATTATCGTCATTATCATCATCATTATTGACACAGGGTTCCAGCAAGGCCACCCACAGGGTTAGCCAGTGGTAGCAATTATTGTTACCACTGAGATTTTTATTTTTTATGTGTTTTTTTTTTATTTCTCTCTACGTGTTCGATACATGTTTCCTCAAACCCTCAGTAAACAATTAAACAAAAGTGAGTGTTTTAAACTATGAATGCGTGCACAAGATAATTTAGATTTCAGCACTGGCTATTTTTCAGGTTCATTTTTGAGGTTCATTTTTCGCTCTCCTCGTCCATCCATTTCCTCCAATTTTCTGACCATTTTGCTACCACTGAGATTGGATCCTGCTGGCGCCCTTGGATTCCAGGTTCACATATTTAAACCTGACCAAGGATAATTAATTTTTAAGAGCAACATTGTATGACTTTCTTCTGCAATGAAGTAGAACTCAAAGGCCCATGTTGCGGATTTATGGCACATAAATGAACCCTCTCCATGAATGAGAGTATCCTAGGTAAAATTTACCGGCCATTTATCATCCACATAAAAAATAAAAAATGGGGAAATGTAACTCGACAATATATATTTAAAAGTGCGCAGAAACCAATTCCTTCTACTGGTCAGACTGGAGCAGGGATTAAGTCATGTAGAACAATGGCGTCATGCGCAAGTCGACAATGGAAGCGCTATGTTTTGAGTGTTGCTTGGCTATAGCACAGTGGGCCTGAATTATTAGTGGTCAAAGTGCATATGGGTTCTCCCATGCTCCGTTTGTAATCCATTGTCATTTGTTACTGCAGGAATGTTGAAATGCAGGAAGGGTAATGTGAGTACTCTACAAGAGCTTTTCCAAACATTATCTTTGCACCTGATGTCCAAGTTGGAAAACTATGCCTAGCCATTCATGTAATGTTGCACCTACTCAGAGGCTGTAACATAATAATCATTGGTAACAAGGAAATTTAAAAGCAATTGTAGTAATAGTTTTAAAAGTATCAGGAGCCAATTTTACCAATCAGTGGATAATGGTTCTGAAAATCCCTTTTATTTTTAACATTAAATCAGACTTTATTTTCAAAATACCCATCCATCCAATCAAGAACACATCAACAGATATTTCATTCATGTTGTGAACTCTTCCTTGGTTGTCTTATTAGATTGCAGGATTTCTGGGTCCTAACGTAGATAATTTTGTCTTGAGCATAACTGATGTAGAAGTGTAGAGCATGAGCTGAATACTTTGAGTGGAATGATTTAAGTAGCACAAACTTTGCTTCGTGCTTTATGCCTGTTTTTATTTTCCTTAAAATAATTATTTTGTTTACATTGTACCTATCCTTTATTTTTTTTTTCTATGGAAATTTTATTCTGTTCAGAAGTGATAAAATTGAAATATCATTGTCTGAGTAATAAAATTAATTGTTTAGGAAAATTATATTCACATAATATATTGTTATAAACTGACAACAGGAAGAAAAATAGTTTACTAAGTACTCAATTCTTTGTCATTATTTAAGATTTCATTTGAACATTTAGTAAGAAATGGTCATGTGCGGAATTAAGTGCTGTAAAGATCTATATTGCAGTATTGAAATTAATAGTCCCGCGTAGTAATAATGCGATCCTTTCTGGTACACATCTGTTTTCATTCAGTCATGTTTTTCAGAGTTGTTCTTCAGTTTTTTTTTTTTAAGAAGAGAAGAAATAATGTATGATAATTTTACATACTCTCTCAAAGCATATGTGATATGTGTCAAGAGAACTGATGAAAGCATAAACAATTACATTTTTTTTTTTTTTTTTGCAATTTTAATTAGAACCTAAACTTTTTTTTCTTTCAGAATACATTAGAATTCCTCGTATCCGGCAAATGTGAGACAAAGCTAGTGCCGAATAACTGATTTTATTGGAGAATTTGAAAATATGTTCATAGATTATCTCAAGACATACTATATTGCACAGACATTTTTTTCCATGTTGAAATTTAGTAATTTTCATATAGATATTTAAAAATAAAGTTTTGAAATGCGTACAATATTTATTTTTAGTACTGAATATGGTAATGTATAGTCATCAATTAATAATTATAGTAATAATAATCCGTGGCGCTACAGCCCACGAAGGGCCAAGACCAATCAGCCGGCTGCCACCAGAGGTGGATCATCATCCAACCAGAATGGAGGTATCGTGTGGTTAGCACGATGAGCCCCCCCAGCCGTTACAGCTGGTTTGCGTAACCGGATTTCGCTACGTATCGTAGCTCCCCAAGTGCATCACGTTGCTGGGTTAGCACCGGTCCCATACACTGGCCGAAATTTCATGAGAAAATTTCTTTCCCCATGAGGACTCGAACCAGCGCTCATTCCATAACGTGAGTCCGAGGTATATGCCTTAGACCATGACGCCACGGCGCGGGACAATTATATTAATACATAGCATAAAAAGTTCTCAAAGTTTTCGTAATCTTATGACAATTTTAAATGGTGGCTATGTGACTTGAAGAGCAGTGTAGCCAATGTCGCAACTATGAAGACGATGAAGTAACGCTTGATGATTTGAACTTCTTTAACATATCTCTAATGTCAGTTTGTTTATGTATACTATCTATCACTCAAATGAAACTTTCATGCACTGCAGGAACAGAGAATTTCACACTTTCCTATTTAGATTCATCAACACCCCTTCGAAATGGGTGAGTTCAAGTGGTAAATTTAAAGATATCGTCTCTGTGCATTGTTTGCAAGGCCCAAGTGACAGCTTACCGATGCTACCCGATTTACTTGAGGGACATAACGGTGTTATCTGTCTTTGTTTTCACGTTTGAACAATGTAAAGAATAAACACAATATGCAGCATGTGCGATCCATGAAAACCACTCACATCTTTGTCCGACTCTTCCCTTTTGCATGAATGACTACAGTTTTTTTTGGTCTAGTCAAAAGTGCCGTTGTTTTGGTATTGTCGGTTATTTGGGTGCCGGATACGAGGGATTGTACTGTATGCAGATGTTGAGTTCATTTACAACTACTCCAGAATAATGCAGGAGTTATAGAGGAGCAGTTTTCGTTTGTGACAACAGTTTGATAGATAGGCCATATGCTGTTTTCTTATTAGGAGTGCATACATGTTGGGTTACATCTACACACTTTGTCATCAATACCAGGGTCTTTCTAAAAGTAACATTCCAAAATCGTTCATTTGGACATGTGCTTTATTCATCTTAATCACCTGGTTTCACCGTTATTTTTGTGAGGAAGTGGGAAACGTCTAGTTTAAGAGATTCATATAGGTATTGTAGAAAAAATGGTTGTTCATATAACTGTAGCTGCAGCAATTATTCGCAAAATGCTTGGCATTTTTAGGAATACCAGAACATTATTGGTACCCAGATGGCACATTTTACTTGATAAAATAAATTATATCATTTATAATAAAATGAAATCATAAATAAAAATTATAAATCTAAGGAAATATGTATTTATTGAATTTAATCTTTAAGTTAAAAAGTTAGCTAAATGGCAGAAGCATCCCAAACTGTATGTATCCCATAGTGGGAAAATGGTACAGTATGTCTGCCGAATTATTGTCATATTTGAAAACTGTTTCTCTTTGCCTCTTCGATCATCCCTGAGATGTTGTAAACAATCTGATTTAAGACTGTGTATATGTGTCATTAAATCATAAATTTGTATGAGCAAAATAACAGTGTAATTAATTTCAACTAATTGAACTTAAAGTTTTAATACATTCTTATTTATGGCAATATGAGAAACATTCAATAATCTTGACAATGATTGGAATTCTGTTAATAATAATAGAAGATACGGAAATTTGATATATGATTTTATTGATGCTGAATGGTTTTAACAGTAAAAATGAGAATTTGAAATTGTAGAATTTAAAAAATGCACATTATGTCTTCGGAATAATATGACTGTTTGAACTTCGCATATTTATTAACTTTTATTTAGTTTAGTTTTTCTACTCTATCATTCTACCACATCTGTATCTTGCTGAGTTGTATGTTACCACATTTTTTTATTTTGTTCATTTCTTTAGTGATTATATAATGATAATAGATTGATATGATGTCTCGTAATTTTATATAGGTACTGTACAATTAAAAATCGGAAGCTTACTTATTTTGACTTACTGCAGTTTGTTGGTTACATTGTTGCAATTTTCTTATTGTTGTTTCTAAACATTTTCTTGTTTTATTTATCTGTTTCTTTCAAGTGGAATAGATAGCAACAAAACCCAAAGAATTCATCTTAAGTCCTGGTTTAAAATTTCGGCTTGAAAAAGTAAATAATGTAATAATTGTTGTTTAATGCCAAGCATTTGGCAATGAAGCCATTAGCTTTCTTGCTTTCCAATACTTCTCTTTAGTGGAACTGATGATTGAAAGGACAGAGGATGTTCTTCTAGCTGTTATTTCCTCCTCTTTAACTCTTGAGAGGACAATTTTGGTCATCTAGAATTCCTATTTTATTTAAATGTTTTCCTAAAAAGTCATGGCCTGTAGTGAGGCTCAATTTTGCTACAGCAGACTGACATATATATATAAAAAAAAAATATTTTGTTCTACGAAAATAACTTTTATCTGCTACATTGTCATTGTCTCAGTAGAATATTTCTCTTCATAAAAGCTTACATTTTCTGTCTTGTCTTTTAGGTTTTCCTGTCTGTTTTCGTATTCTTTCAGTGAGAATTTTTGCTTTTTCTTTGTTTACCATGCATGCTTAACCTATTATTATTTTTTGGTGTTTGTATTGTAATTGAGGTGTTCCTTTTATCTTATATTCTCTTAATCATTTTAGTAATAGTAACAGTCTCTTATTATTGCACACACAAGAATGGAGGTAGTCATTACCTATTATTACCTACATGCACATCATAAAACAAACAATGTATAATTCATATTATAATAGTGACTCTTACAGTTCCAGAATTGAAACTTTTTTTTTTTTTGTGTGTTAAAATGTATCAGCCTTGTTTTTATCATTTGTGTTTACAATGATTGTTTAAATATAAAATAATGTTTATTAACTTCTGTGTTTAATGTGGATTGAAAACATCTTTCCTTTACATTAATTGGTTTTGAGTCTCTTGCGTGAAACATGATTTAATCTGTAACTTAATTTAACCTTATTATTTATACTGAATAATTTCGTTGTGAAAGTTTCACCTTTGAAGGACTAGATACAGCCAAAGCAAAGATAATAATTAAAGGAAAAATAATAGAACAAGTTAATACTTTTAAGTATGTAGGATATATACAGTAGAATCTCTCTTATCTAGCACCAAAGGGACCAGGGTAGTTCTGTGTACGAAATTTTGCTGAATAATTGAATAAATATTTTAAAAAATTACCTGTTCGTATTTTATGATGCCAACTGTTGAAACTGCAGCTGTGTGAAGCTTATTTCTCAATCACTTAATCATAACTCATCATCATCATTGCACTACAACCCATTATGAGCCCTGGCCTCCCTCAGTAGGCATTGCCATCTGTCTCTGTCCTGTGCAACAGTCCTCCAATTCCTGTAGCCAGTTTCTGTTGCCAAAAGATTCGTCCAGCTTTTCTTACTTTGGGTTTCATAATGGTATGTTTTTTACGAGGTAGAGCTGTCAATCCCATGCTCAACCCCCGACCGGTTCCGTGTATTTATATCCTCCGCAGACAGGGTGGCCCAGTTATACCCCCAGGCATCTGGTGTTCATTTGATTGCCTCTTACGTTCTGCATGAACTCGTGGTGGAGCTATTCTCCCCCCGGCATCCACTTGGTGAAATCATAACTAAATAACATAAAAACTATGTGGATTTTCTTTATTAAATCACATCACACAACACAAATAATACACCAATTTAAGGTTCGAATATCACTGAACATGGCAGTTTGTGCCAATTTCCTAATGTGGCAACACTAACGGTCCAGACTGTGGCAACGCAGCCCAAGAAAAAGTGCCATTGTTTTGGTATTGCCAGTTAATTGGGTGCTGGTTATGAGAGATTTTACTGTATCTACTTTTGAAAATAATAGAGATTTTAACAGTAAAAATAAGTAAATTTAGTTATATATTTGGAAGAATTAGAAGGATTTTAAATAAAACAAGGAAAGAAACTCAATTGAAATTTTATGAAATAATGATGGTTACATTGTTCCTATAATTATGGTTCTGAATTTTGGGCATTAACAAGAAAACAAGAATCAAGAATTGCTGCTGCGGAAATGAAATTCCTAAGTCATTGTTCTTTCTGCACACAGCTAGTATGTGCAACGTTTCCATGCAAAATGATTCAAGACCAGTTGACACAAAGGAAAGGTAAGCTGTTGACTGGTTTGTTTCATGGTTTCCCTACTTCTAGTCGAGTTTATATACCTTTTCTCTGTGATTAAATCTGCATTATTGTGGAATTAGTTGACCGTCGAATGTGATTGGGAAATTTTGTTTTCTATTGAAGTCACAATGCATGCAAAAGTCTTCATCATCATATTATTCAGTGGCGAAACTAAGATTTAAATACTGGATAGACTGAAAAAAATCTCCTTACCTTATTTTTTTATACAGCAGGTTCAGGCATCGATTCTTCTTGGTTGCAAAAATATCAATTGTTCGTTCCTTGAAACTCTGATCAATTGCAAGTCGTTAACCACTTTCTTTTCAGTGGCGATTGTACTGAGAGAACTTAATCTTTCATTCTTCATTGAATTACGAAGATCATTTTTGAACTCCTTTTCAATGTGTTCATAGGTATTCCTTTTGGAGGAAGCTGTAGAAATGGCAAATTCCAAGACTAACTAGATAAGTCGTGTTACCTCTTTAGAGATGGCTTGAAGACCATTGCTAATACGAATTTCAGGAGATCTGCAGGGAGTAAATGCTTTTCTTCATCTATATAAATATTCTTTAATTCATTTTCTAATCGTTCTTTGTTGAAAAAATGGATATGTGAACAGAAGGTTATTTAATTTCATCACAAGAAAATTTATTTTATATATAGGCCTAAGCTATTTTGATCTAGGAATTCAACACATTTTACCTTTTCAACATCTCCAAAACGCGTTTCCATTTGTACAGTCATTTGCACTTGACATACCTTTGAAGCTGGATGCAAATGAGCACATAATACTGTTCTTTCTGGAGAGAAGTTCCATAATAATTCTAGATAATTCCCTTTGTTGTCAGAACTTTTATCTTCACGCTCTTGCTTACCTAAGAAGCAAACAACTTTGATCGTTGTCTAGAGTGGGCAGTTCCTCTCCCCCTCCATTGCACACATCGCTGATTAGCTACATATTACACCAAGTCTCTCAATTACAAATCTGTTTTGTTTTACAGTTTCATTGTGTTTGATGGCTTGAAGCTTGGCTTCTTCAGAAATTGCATGTTCAGTTCTTCGACAACCTAACCAAAGAAAGTTTCTTGGCTTTTCTATCAATATTTTTTTGTGACACGGACCCCGTAAGAAGATGATGACCATTCATTTTCACATCCAAACAGAATACATGTATAACAATATAACTTACCTGTCGCAGAGCCAAAAATATTTTTCATACCATGAGAATTTAAATATTCTATTTTGTCTTCCTCCATCCACTATTTTAATATGTAAATGTGTTGTCAATCTCCTATCTTTGTAAGCACATTTTGTTTCATATGTCCAACTTGAAAACGATTTCTCTTTTAATTCAACAAATAATGACTTCAATGTTCTCTCAGTATGAGCCATTTTACACAAAATCAGTATGTAACAGACACACATACACTTTTGATGAAACCAACATTCAACAAAACAGTGCATTCACAGAAGACCAATATAGCGTGACGTATTATATGCATATTGAGGCAAGCCATCTTTCTTACGGAGCTGTAGTAGTGAATCGATAGCCTCTCCCTTCCCCAGCCTTCCCACAAGCTTGTGTGTCCGCTACCTATGAGGAGGCTTGTGCCACGAGCCTCTTGCACAGAACTCAACATGCTGGAATGACTGCGAACAGTGAATTTAACATATGGAAGAATCAGAGTGAAACCAAGTGTTACGATACATTGTTATTACGAACTTATACTGTTACTAGGTATAATAACTCAAATTTGTTGGATAGGCTAAGCCTCAAAATCCACTAAAGAGCTTCGTCACTAATATTGTTAAATTTTATTTAGAGGTGAACTACATAGTTACATTTGAATGTTATAGGATGTTCTAGAGGTAAATGATGGAATGGGCAACTACAACACACAAAATAATTCGATCATGTCAGATGAGAGCATGAGAAACTAACCATATTAACAAGTCTTGTGTTTATGTTTTGATTGGTGATAAAAGTGTCTTTTCCCATGAAAGTCTCTTGTGTGTTTGCATTGTGTTATGACAATGCATTATATCAGTGCAGACTTAATAACGTTCAAGAACTGCTTCATGACAATCACAACCCAACCCATGAGAAAGTCTTGAATATCACATCAATAATAATAATAATAATAATAATAATAATAATAATAATAATAATAATAATAACAATAATAATAATAATAATTCGTGGCGCTACAACCCATGAAAGGCTCAGACCGACTAGCTGGCTGCTGGTCTCACGTCCACATGCCGAAGCAGAAGTGGATGATCATTCAACCAGAATGGAGTTATCGTGTTGTTAGCACAATGGTCCTCCCAGCCATTATAGCTGGCTTTTGCAACCGGATTTCGCTACATATCATAGCTCCCCAAGTACATCACAATGTTGGGTGAGCACCAGTCCCATACACTGGCCGAAATTTTATGAGAAAATTTATTCCTCCATCAGGACTCGAATCAGCCCACATTCCGTAATGTGAGTCCTAGGCAGGATGCTTTAAACCACGATGCCACGGCACAGGACATATATTATGTCAAGCCACATAAAATTTACAAGGATTTAAGATGTTTATAATCTCCTTATAAGTTTATACCTTATCAACATAAAAACCAAATTAGCACTAACACAGCGACCTACAAGAAATAACTTCAAGATGAAACTACAGCATACTCTCGATTATCTGTGCACGGTTTATACAGTTTGCAGATTACCCATGCATGGCTTATGCTCGAAAATAATTTATTACTTATTAATATAAAGTGACAAGAAATCATGAAAAAATTATACCGGACTTCGAAGTTAACAGTTCCCTGTTGAGGTGATGGGAAAACAAATTTACTTTTGTTTTCTACATTCTTAAGTTGTAAGTGAATTTTAATCTTATGTGTAAAATATTACACACGTACTGTGTGTATTACAGTAAATATGGAGTTAAATCTACATTTAAAAATATTTGTTCATCAAATAGGCCTCTATAGTATATACTACAACCTTTGATTGAGGTTCTGACTGATATGTACATATATTGTCAGGCAGTACATCTCACTAGATGATATATGTAGGGGAAGAACAATTGTTTGTATGCAACTGAAGTTTGACTAGTGTAATATGTAGCTAGTTGGTGATGAATGCAATGAAGGGGGAAATGAACTGACCATCCTACCCCATTATCTCCTGGCCGAGTTGCCTCATAAGTAGAGCCTTCTTGGTATCACTTGTGAGGTTCAGACCTGTCTTTGGACAGCTGACTAAATAGCAACAGTATATACTACGTGGTACATGCAAAATAATAAACTTTCATATTATCCATTTCTTTGTTATCCGGGTACCTCTTCCCGGTCATTAGCCAGGATAATCGAGAGTATACTGTACTTGTAAATCAAATAGCTATATTACTTACTTAGAATAAGAGAATGTCTTTACTGCATGCGAAAATGATCAAACACATTTCAAAACTTATCATGAAAGGTTTATAGATGCATAAGTGCAAATTTCATTACATGAAAGAGTGATTTATGAAGTTTTATACATTCATTATAAATCTGTCTCACTTATGGTTACATGCTTCACTGCTGTAACAGGTGTGGCTCTGGACTAATTGAACAGTTGAGTTGCCAGGTCATTTTTACGCAAAATATAGAATGTCGTTAGCGACAACAGGAGTAGCAGTAGTTAATAACATGTGATTATTTTACAAAAAAAAATTATTTTATACTGCTTGCTTCTGAGGAATAAACCATGCCCTCAAATTGTGATAACTGTTCCATAATTTATTCAGTATGTTACAAAATGTTTCACTGTTTCGAAAGCAGTAACAGCATCATTAAAGGAACAAGATTTTTGGAGACAAGCATGAGCAGCTTATAATTTTCAAAGTGGAGCACATCTTAACACTGAACATGTGCTGTATTTTCACAGCATATCTAATTTCGAGCAAAATTGATTTAGAATGTATAAATGATGTTTTGTACCCCCTTAAAAGACAATTGTATAAGTATAAGAGACGTATAAACGAAAATTTAAGTATAGTAGAATCCCTCTTATCCGGCACCAAAGGGACCAGACTAATTCTGGATACGAGGTTTTGCCGGCTAATCGAATAAATACCGGTATATACAATAAAAAAGTTTGTATTTCATTTGTTGAAACTGCAGCCATGTGAAGCTTATTGCTCTATCATGTGCCCATAATTGAATAAACATAAAAACTGTGTGGATTTTCCTAATTAAAAGATATCACACAACACAAATAATACACTAATTTTAGGTTCGAATGTTCACTGAAAATTAAAGTTCGTGCGAACTTCCTAATATGGCAACACTGATGGCCCGAACATAACTAAATAAACATAAAAATTGTGTGGATTTTCTGTATTAAAACACATCACACAACACAAATAATACACTAATTTTAGGTTTGAATATTCACTCAAAATTAAAGTGCGAAGTTCTTAATATGGCAACACTGATGGCCCGAACATAACTAAATAAACATAAAAACTGTGTGGATTTTCTTTATTAAAACAAATCACACAACAGAAATAATACATTAATTTTAGGTTTCAATATTCACTGAAAATGAAAGTTCGTGCGAACTTCCTAATGTAGCAAAACTGACGGCACAGACTGTCGCAATGTGGCGGATTAACATTTTTTTTTTTTTTTTGGCCTAGCCAAAAGTGCCGTTGTTTTGGTATATTTAGGTACCAGTTTTTTTAGTTTGTTATTTAATGATGCTGTATCAACTACTCGATTATTTAGTGTTGATGGGATTGGTGATGGCAAGATGGTATTTGACGAGATGAGGTCGAGGATTCACTTAAATTACCTGACATTCGCCTTATGATTGGGGTGCCAGAGCGCAACTCAGGATCAGCAGGCAAGCTGACAGAGCTAATCCAGTGGCTTCGAAATAAATTAATGTGGAAAGTATAGAAATTTTGCTGAGACTTTAGGAATAAGTGTAAAAAACACAAAGTGCGAAATGTATAAAAGAAATGTTATTGTATATTAATTTCTAGGTAGGGTTGTATTAAAATGAAGTGTATTAATACTTGAATCTCAAGTTAATGAATTAGTCGGGAAAACATTTCGATCCTTATTATGATAATAACTCTTTGAAAATTCATATAATGTGTAACAAGCTAAAGAAGTAAGCCAACATTATTGTTCTTTTGCTGTAGTAAAAAAAGGAAGAAAAATTTGGCAACATGTGTTGCTTTCCATATGTGCTCTGTCAAAAATATGACATACTGACAAGAGGTAGAGCCAGAGAAGCAGAGGCCATAAGGATAAAGACATAGGAAATTACGAACCTCTGTGCAATGTTGATATGTAACTGTTCAGTATAAATACTTAATTTTACAGCATTTTTCTCATATTATAAATAGGGACTTTTTTTTTTTGGTTGAAATAAAATAGATGATTTTGGTGTTAAACTTGCCACTATTTTGATGAGAATTTTATGAAATAAGTTGTCAATTTGATGTGTATTATGTTATGTTTAACATATAACGTTGTTACGTTTTGTTTGACACATATCACATATCAGCATAGCCAAAATGTAAACAAAGCATGGTTCTGCATTGTCTGCATGAAGATTTGTACGACAGTAAATACTCGTACGTATTTTCATGTATGCAGAAAAGCCTCTCTCACTGTCCACATTAGACTGATGTAGGGAACCACATTTCTTGCAAACAGTTCATACTATATTCATTGTGGTTCTGTAGTAGTCCCCCAAAACTTCTTCACATCAAATTATAGCCTCTGATGTATAACATGCTGCAGCAAAGATTGAACATACAACGTTCTTCAGTCTTTGCTACAGTTGACTATAGAAATTGATTTTCTTTTGAAAGCTATAAAGATAGTAAAGTGAGTGTACAAAATATCCATAGAGAAAATACAGAAATATTGGCGTTATGAAGCTGTTGACAAATTAACTGAATCGAAAGTCATAAGCATGTTCTTCCACAATGTTGAATAACATTTTGTGGCATATTCTGTGATAGAGAAGGTATATTTCGTGGGTATTGGCATACTTCACACTATGCTCGAAATTTCGCAAGTTTGTTTTGCTTAAATATAGTACTTTAGGTATCTAAAAAGGTAAATGTAATAAAGAACGTAATTGTGGAAAATTTAGTGCATCTCGCTATTACCAAAAAATATGATTCCTATTTACCTTAAAAGGCTCAACTCACATGGCCGACAACTTTGCGATTATTTTGCAGTTTGTGTGTGGTTGTGCTGTCAGCGGAACTGATCACATGCGGGCTTCTTTTTTGTGGTCGCTCGAAGCCCATATCGACCAAACAACCACACCGCAAGCTTGCTATTTGCCAAGAAAGCGTCTATCATTTCCAAGGATAAGGTGTAAAAGCATCTGTCGTTTCCAAGGATACTGTATCGGTGGCAAGTGGTTGGTGTGTCGCACGAGTGAGTTGCACTTGACCACCAACAGCGACAATTCTTCAGTTGTGCTGTGCGTGATACCGACGTCTCACGACCACAGACATCGACAATGACTTCAGTTTGTGGTCCGTGTGAGTTAGCATCATCTGTTTCCATATAATTCAATACTAATTCCTGACCGCCCACAGCACTACCACATAGAACTGCAAAATAATCGTAAAGTTGTCGGCCGTGTGAGTTGAGCCTAAGTTTTGTGATTGCAAACAAATTTATTCACTTTTTTCTACTCTATGTGCATATAGTAATAATGTATGGCCTGCTTTGAAATGCTGGTCCCTATAGAGATAGAATACTATTTTTTATATGTTTTTATTATTTAAATTTAAATATACAGAATACAGAATATAATTACAACATTAGAAATAGAAATAAAATAATACAGTCAATATTAAAAAGAAGATATAGTAATATTAACAAAATTTGGGGACTGAATGAGCAGCGCTCGTGTTCAGTTGCAGTTCAGATATGTTATTAATAGGCCTATAAGAGAATATACAAAATAAAATAAAATGTTATATTGTCATTCCTCATAACACAATTCAGATAAGCAAGAGACTTACGTCACACTGACCACTCTCGTGGCTAACGGCTGAAAGACAGGCTACAGCACGAATCGAAGTCACATGGCTATCTTGATCTAGTCATTGTCATCGTGATAATTGCCTAATATAAAACATGTTCAAAGATCTAAAAAACAAACGAATTTCTATATTAAACTCATATTAAACGTGGATTTATATATAAAATTGTTCAGTGTTGATCATGTTATGACTAAGAATATGGCGTCGCTCCATAGCATACTTTTCTCATTAACCACGAACTACTGTAAAGCTTGAGTAATTCCTGTTGGCTTATTTCCTTACCTAACACTGCACATGGCTACGTGCTTCCATGGAAGTATACCCTCCCCTATAACACCACACTGCCTGTCTGCTCGTATCTGTCGCACTGCTGCACCTAATGGCTGGGGCTGTGTAAAGGGTAGTTCTATTTGCAGGTTATGTCTGCGTAGTTTGTTGTGTTGTCAGCCCACTCCAGTTAAGACGTCCAGGTAAAGTATGGCATAGTTATCTATGAACTTGGTTGTTACTCTTATCTTGTTCGACATGTGAAGGTTTGTCTTGTTGCAGGGGATTCTTCAGGAGTGATGCACTAATTGGCACAGCAACTGTGAAGCTGCTTCCACTGGAGACCAAATGCATCATCCACAACTCTTTTGATGTAAGTTCTGTGTTGCTAGTTTGCTATGTTACTTACTTACAAATGGCTTTTAAGGAACCTGGAGGTTCATTGCCATCCTCACATAAGCCCGCCATCGGTCCCTATCCTGTGCAAGATTAATCCAGTTTCTACCATCATATCCCACCTCCCTCAAATCCATTTTAATATTATCCTCCCATCTACATCTCGGCCTCCCCAAAGATCTTTTTCTCTCTGGCCTCCCAACTAACACTCTATATGCATACATGCTTCATGCCCTGCCCATCTCAAACGTCTGGATTTAATGTTTCTAATTATGTCAGATGAAGAATACAAAGCGTGCAGTTCTGCATTGTGTAACTTTCTCCATTCTCTTGTAACTTCAGTCCTCTTAGCCCTAAATATTTTCCTAAGAACCTTATTCTCAAACACCCTTAATCTCTGTTCCTCTCTCAAAGTGAGAATTCAAGTTTCACAATCATACAGAACAACCGATAATATAGCTAGTTTGATGTGTTACTGTTAAATTAATTTGATTAGAGAAAACTAGTGGCATTGCTAGGATTAGAGAAAGGAGCCATAGGAGATGGGGTGCATAAAAAATCTCGAAAGTTTTGTCTCTCTCTACGCATGCACACGCACACACCTGTGTCTGTGTTTAATATTATGGCTATTTACTGGTAGGGTTGCTATAATTGTAAAAGCAAAAATACGGCCATTTCTGCATGGGATCAGAAATTGAGGAAATTGCATTGCAGATGCAGAACAAAAAAAAAATAATTTTTAGTGTGAACAATATTCTCTGAATTTTATTAGCATTAAGATAGAAACTATTTGCTGGAAACCAATGACTAACGCGTCGATTAAACTAGATATTTACTGCATAATTTCGCTTTAAGACATTGTATAAACAAGTGTCTCATTGATTGAGAATTTCCTCAAGCTCTTAAAGATTATAAAAGTTGTACCTGTTTTCAAGAAAGGTGATCATTCTAAGTCACAGAATTACTGACCCACCTGTAATTCGCGACAACATATGTTACCGACTCCAAGGGGGCTATATTTAATATAATCAAATATGTATCAAACCTATACGCAACATATATTTAAACTGATATATTGGGGCATGAGAGTGTTCAAAGGGTGCTCAGATCTCTGTAGGGGTGTACCCCTCTGGAAACGTCCTTGAAAAAAACTATACAGGGAGTTCAGAAAAGGATTATAGACTTCGACAGTAGATATTATTCACCAACATAAAAAATTGAAGAGTCCACTGCAAGAATGATGGATGTCATTTGGAATACATTTTGCAGGAGAAGCAATTGAAAGTTCGAAATGCTTAGCGCTCAAAGCTTAACTGTGATTTTCTGATCATTACTGGACAATGACTACCAGTGTTAATGCCATATAACTCTGTATGTACATTCTATATATCTTAAGCTATGCATTGACAGTCTTGGTTCATTTTGGACAAGAAAGTGACATCCATCATTCTTGCAGTGGACTCTTCAGTTGTTCTAATAAACGTAGGATTTTATTTGACTTTTGTGCGATTTTTTTGTGGATTTAAGAAAGGTTGATTACCAGTAGATGCAGTTATATTTTGAAACAGCTAATGGAAAAAAGGAAAGAAAGAATACGATCAAGAAACTTAAATTATTCATAGATTATGAAAACGATATGACAGAGTAGACAGAAAAAAATTCTTTATAATCTTAGAATTTCATGCGTAATGTAGATAAAGCATTGATAAATGCAATAAACTCTGTGCAAAGAAACTAATAATATGACTATAAAATAAGACTACTACTTGACTACATGAATTTAGGTCTGAGACAAGGATGTGAATTATCTCGCTTAATTTTAACATAGATATAGATTGAATTCTCTATATTTTCGAACTTGGGAAACAAACAAAAAGTAAAGGCATATTAATAAAATGGAATAAGGAAATAGGGACAGTACTGTATGGTGATGATAAAGTATGAATCTCTGACACAGGATAACTTAATAGTGATCCTAAGATTTTAACTGATATTCTGACCAATATAATACGAAGATGAAAGCAATGGTTTTCCAGGGAAATCGCACACGGAGGAGTGACAATTGTAATAAAAGATGAAATGATTGAACTATTCAGAAGTTTTAAGTATTTGGCAAAATTACAGCAGATGCAAGAAAGGAGAAGAGAAAAGGTGCTGTAACTAAATACAACAGAATATGTGGGGTTATAAGCAGAAATTTTAGAAAACAAAAGAAAAATATGCATCTAAGATTCGACAATATATAGCTGCCACATATATGGTAGATACCATTCAGCTATTACCAATTTCATCAATGCTATAGTTCACAGAGCCATTAAGTAATCAATTAAAAAAATGCAAAAATCATGTCTTCATGTGAATTTCGAAATCGGTTTGTGGAGCATTGTAGGACTACGTTTTTTATTTTTGTATAATTAAAACTTTACAAATATAAAAGAGTAAACATTTCAGACAACATATGAGAACTTCTGATCTGACTTCAAGGTCTGGCACCCTGATTTTACGAACTGTAAGTTCTGACTTGGAAGGTAACTGGAGAAGCTCCATCATTAGGGTTACAGGAAGGTTAGACAGAATTCTGTAATGATAGTAAAGGCTCTACATGAATGCAAGGACTTCTAAATTGAATATTTTCTTCATACAATAACTGTCTCACATACTCCATTAAAACAGAGTGAATTTGGAACTGATTTTCAGTTTGAACCGTGGCATGAGTGAGTGTTTTGAACTTCTGTTACACTTCGATAATAAAATGCTCCCTTTAAAAAAATACAGACATTAAAATATTAATTTGAAAATGAAATATTGCCCTGAACAGACAAACAAAAATAAAACATTTGTTAAAGAAAATGTAGAATTTTCTTAAGAAAATTAACCTGTAAACATTATTCCGTCAATGTTTTTAATAAGATATTTTATTCATTATGTGATTACAAAAATCAGAACTTTTTTTTGTGGTGAAATTTACGAGAAAAAAATGTCTTATTTGGATTGATGTCCTGTAACATTATACTTAAAAATTAACGTATTTGATCGTGCAGAGACAAATAGGTGGGCAGATTGATTTAGGGAAGACATTTTGTTGGAAAAAATCTCTGGCAACATAATTTTTGCCAACAATAAGTCACTTCAATGTTATGGCTGACTGACATGTTATTTCACCCCCATGGATGAGGATAACAATTTAAATAACACAAAACCATTGATCATTAATTATTATCATTATCATTATTATTATTATTATTATTATTATATCGGTAAATCCGAAATATCTTCAGACTTTGGTGTAAAGGTTACATCATGTCCAGTAATAGTGTTTTTCATTACAGCTCATGGACGGTCGGAAGCCAGTTGGAGGAAAATTGGAAGTGAAGATTCGGATACGTAATCCAATTCTGACGAAGCAGGTGGAACAAGTGACAGAGAAGTGGCTTGTCATTGACTGCTTTCAATGAAAGAACTGTACCATACTGTACATACCACATAGAGTGATATTTATTTACTGCATGTAATATTCTAAACCTATAAAAGCTGATGCCATTGCATAACGTCTTGTGATACGGGTCTCTAACCGTACAGCATACACTGTAATAGCAAAAGAAAAATAAAGCAATTTGTTCCTTTTATAAAGCATTTGTTCCATATTTCTTTTCTTGAAAGAAATTTCTAGATGATCTAATAAGTTACTGATATTACCGTTAATGTCTTCAGTACAAAATTGACCAGTGAGGTCTTTGGTGAATGGATTGGCAACTGGTAATATCCTAGCCGTTCAGAAGACATTTGTAGTGTTGTTGATCTGTCAACATACTGCATAGTTGTATTAGTCTCTTCAGATCTTTGTTAGCTACAATTGAGTTATTTTTTTAAATAATTATAATTCTCTTCTGTCTACATATATTAAGTTGATGGATTAATAACTTCATATCTATCATTAATTGCCTCGCCAGTGCATAAAGTTTCATTATTCCGTTTCAGATATACTATATCGATGGCTAAGAAGTGATACCTCATATCTGTAAATTTGCAGATGAATAAAACACTATTTTAAAAATTAATTTTTCTCAAAATGTACAGACTTTTTATATATGTTTCTGCTTTTCAAGATCTTCTACTCGAGGACAAAATATTAGTTAACTTAGCAATTTTGTGAACATAGTAATAATAATGTAGTTAATCTAAATAATAATGATCGGTGTAGGTACAATTGTGTGACAATGTGACCTGTTCTGGCTCTTGTTAAAAATGTTTGACATGTCTGGGCAAGTTTTTGTACATTTCCAGGTCATTTGGTTTCTTTTGAATGGACTGTAAAATTTTTCCTTTGTCAGAAGAGAGCCAATTGTTGATCCATAGGTTTGTAAAATGAGATTTTACTGAAGCAAAGGCACTGGATAGAGATATCACTTGAAGAGGTCTTGGTTGCAAATATGTTGCCAGTTTTGCAATGTTATCGACTTTCTCGTTTCCAGATGTACCACAATGATTAAGTATCCATTGAAATATTATTTCCTTTTGGAGTTTTTTTTTTTAGTTTACGTAGTTGTTTCTGAATTGGAATAATTCTATGTGCATAAAGGCTTGGTACATATTTAATTATATTAAATATAGCCCCCTTGGAGTCGGTAAGTATGGAAATAGATTTTTCAGAAACTTGAGTAACACACTGAAGAGCTGCATCAATAGCTAGCAATTCAGTGTCAAGACTGGAGGAGGATGAACATGGTATGAAGTAACTTTCTTGATATTTTGGAATATAATACCCTGCTCCTGATGTCCCATTATTAGGATTTAGAGATCCATCTGTATAAATTGGAAGGTGATCCTTATATGTGCTGCAGAGCAGTTCCATGGCATCTAACTGAAGAATGTATGGAGGATCATTTTTGGAATGATTTCCTAGAATTTGTTTGCTGTGTTTTGGAATCACCCATTTCCATAGAGAAATTTCGTTCACAACTGGATTTTTAGCAATGAGTGTGTCTGTGATATAGATTGGTATTTATTCTTTTTTTATTTTATAGAAATTACATAGGATAGCATCTGACAGTTTGAAGAACATCTGAGATCTGGCTGAGGCTTGCAATTTTAAATGTATTTTTAGATCCTTTTGTAATACATAGTGTCTGATTGGTTGAATATTACATTCAATTTCTAGGGCAACAGTTGATGTGGTTTTTGGTACTCCTAGGCATAATTTTAAGGCTGAGTTTTGAAGAACAGAAATTTCTTGTAGATGAGTTGCTGATGCTCCTCCCCATATTTCACATCCATAGGTCAATTTTGATCGTATATAAGCATTATAAAACAGACCTTGTCGTGGTGAGGTAGCTTAAACTTGATGTTTAAGCTAACAAGTAACAAAGAGGTATCCACAGAAGCTGCGTTAACACTAACGCATTCCCACTATATTTCTCACTATCTAAAGCTTTAATACATGGAATCCCTCGGTGTAAAATTCTTCGGAGGTAAAATAGTCCCTCAATCAGATCTCCGGGTAGGGACTGCACTGAGAGATGCCAAGAATCGTACTAAAATACTAGATACAGAATACCATACATAATAATAATAATAATAATAATAATAATGATGATGATAATAATGATACTAATAATAATAATAATTATTATTATCTTGATCATAATGAGCAGACTTAAGATAAGATGTGTAATTTCTAAGTTATTGATTGTTGTCAGCTTGCCAGTGATGATAACACATCAATGTTATTTTCTTTGCTTACTTTATATTTTATTAAGTATACTCGTATTAAAACAATTGTATTTTGTGAGGGGGATAGAAGTTATCTCTGGCAGGGATGTTAATATGAATTTATGAGAGGGGGATAACTTTCCAACAGGGGAGGGAATCCCTCCCCATCCCCCCCCGTTAATTCGCACCCTGATGATTCATATATATTAATTAAGATATTATAGTTGTAATCATTTTGTTGTAACAAGTGAGTTTTTTTGTACAACTTTGTAAACGTAGCTTGTGGTTTCTAATGTTATAGTTGTAGGTGTATGTCTGACTGAAGTACCGTTTACACACACACATACCAATTTGTATAAACTTGCCTGTGCAAATTACACTTGTTTTCTGCCACAATCTGAAAACGAACCGGATTTGTGCAAATTGGGCCTGATACATATGTATTACGTTTGTTACGAAAACAACTGCGTCATACGACATTATATGACCGTGGAAAAGAAGTCTATAGATCATTTGTAGATTCGTGTATGAATTTCTTTCGCGTATGGCATTTATTTCTGATCATAGGCCTCTCTCCGCATTTCCGCAATAGAGTTAATTTGCGCAAATTTTGTGTGTGTGTGTGAGTGCGTGCGTGCGTGTTTTTTTACGGTACTTTACGCAAGTAACCGTCATATGATTTCTGCATATTTCTTGAGAGCGACCAAGTGTTCTTGGCTAGAGTTTAAGATAACAAGCACTTGAAAACAAAGTACTTACGAACTATATTAATTTTCAATCGCCGCCAATAATTACAGTATAAAGAAATCTAGACAATTTTGGACGGAAATCGAGGGATTTGAAACATCTAGCAGGATCTATAGAAAACTATTTGGCAACTCTGAATGGAAACCTAGTATTATATTGAAAATATAAGGTGTTTTTCGCGCACGGGAAAATGCAACTAAATGGGCTCTTCACACCATCACTACCTATTCCAGACATTATATGCCTGCCCCGTGCAAATTATTGGCATATCAGCAATATTATTCTGAAACTATATCTAAGTTTTCGCAATATTATCCTGTGTGCCAACATCATCATTTACATATAACTATTTTTTTAAATACATTCGTAATGCCTCTCAGTTTACGCTACCAGGTTATGGCTATGAGCACAATACAGGGTTATTCATAAGTTCGTGAAACATTTTAAACTTTAATAACAAGTAAAGTACGCAACAAATAATGGTAATTGATATGCCGATAAAAAGAGAAACTCTCCAAATTTTTTTAATAAGAAAAGTCCGCTCTTATTTGCCATGATTTATCGCTAAGTGGCAGTAGTTATCATTAGTGGCAAAATGGCGTTTACAAAACGTGAGCAATCGTTTTGTGTGTTGAAATATGCAAGGACATCGTCCGTTATGACCGTGCAGCGACGATTTCGAGCGCAATTTCAAAAGGCACCACCTGTTTTCAACAGTATCAAGAACTGATATTTGAAATCCCGTGATGAAGAGTATCTGTGCTCCGCTCCTTGGCAAGGACGTCCGGATCCTAGCGAAGAAACAATGAATCGTGAAATTTACCACAGATATGAATCGGACGCACAGGACGAGAAGATGACGCGTTAATGAAGTGGCCACCACGATCACCGGATTTAACTCCGTATGACGTTTTCTTGTGGGAGTTTGTGAATGATATTGTCTATGTATCTCCGCTCCCTGCTGATCTCCAGGGGCCGTATTCATAGACATTTTTAGCGCGGGCTTCCGGTGGATTATCAGAGTTTTTCGTATTCATAAACCAGTGTTAGCGATAGGATATGATTTGAATTCTGTACAAGTAACCAGTGGATAGCCGGGGCTAGTTTAGTACGCTCGTAGCGCGTGCTACGAAATGTCTATGAATAGCACCCCAGGAGTTTTACCACCGGACTACGGCTGCCGTGGCATGCTGGAGCGTGTATGGGGTGAGATGGGTTATCGCATGAATGTCTGCCATATCAGCAAAGGTGGACGCATTGAGGATCTGTGAGGTATGAAATAAAACTTGGAGAGGTTCTCTTTATTTTAGTGTAAAATAATTTATTATCTGTTGTGTAGTTTAGTAGTTATGATTTTTTTAAATGTTTCACGGATTTATGAATAGCCTTGTATATTAATATTTTTCATTGGTCTATAGGCTACTTGTTAAAATTGTAAGAATAAATTGGAACTTTGGCAATTCTTTGTAGTTAAAACAGCTAACATTGCACCATAGGTTAAAGAATACGACATTCGCAGCCACCGGCGTAGCTCAGGCGCCTGCCTGCCGGCCCGGAGTTGCACCGGAACATGGTTGGTTTTTTTTTCGAGGTTTTACCAATCGTAAGACGAATGTCAGGTAATATATGGTGAATCCTCGGCCTCATCTCGTCAAATACCATTTCGCTATCACCAATCCCATCGACGCTAAGTAGTTGATACAGCGTCATTAAACAACCAAGTAAAAGCAAAATACATTCGTCCCGTATTTTGCATCGAACGTAACATGTTTATCCTGTTTTGTGCTGTTTACTCTTTTAAATGTATGTTCCACTCTTATTTATGATTTCTAGATTACAATAAGTCACAAAAGATGAAAAAAATGTGTTAAGTATTCCGGCAAAAATTGTTATTTGTAATTCCCCGATAAATGAAAAACATGAAAACAGTCGTTCATTGCTCAGCACATGAAACAAGCAGGCACAAACAGGAAGTACAAATAACGTATGGTATTGTGTCGCAATAGTTCATGACTTGTATGATTTTACAGGGTTTTAAATACATTTCTATAGCCTTCCGTAATCCATTTTAGGTTGCAAATCATCACAACTTTGGTATTATGGTAAAAAATGACGGAGAAGTTGTCCTTGTCTTCAGAATGTCAAGACAAATAGACAACTCATCATATATTTTTATTTTGGAAATATGGAATATGGAGCATTGAACATTCTCAGATCCACTGCTATGGAGTAACGGTTAGCATGCTTGACTGTGAAACGAGCGGGCCCGGGTTCAAATCCTGGTTGAGGTTTTTTTTTTTCGGGCTTTTCCCTCAACCCATTAAGAGCAAATGCTGGGTAACTTTCGGCGCTGGATCCTGGACTAGGGTTACCATGAAAAGAAATTCTATAGGAGGACATGGAATCTAAAATAAGAGGACATTGCTGAAAAAAGGAGGACATTTTAAAAATTGGTATGAACAAAATTAAGTAAAGATAAAAACAATGGCTCACCTTAGTTAGTTCTCTCACTAGTTGCTGGATCAGTATTACATCTGTACCTTACTTATCGGTGGAGCCCACTTTGTGCAGAAGAGCCTGAAGAGACAAACTTCTATCTTGTAGCAAATAACTATGGAACTGTTCACAGGACATGTCCTTGAAATTATATTTCACTATGATGATACCTCTGACTGTCTCCGTTAGCTTGCGATTTCGTTCTTTTGTCCATTGAGCAGATATTAGGGAAAATACTCTCAGCATTTCCATTGTGACTTGGGATAAATAAATAAAATTGGCATATTTTAAAAAGTTCTGAGAAAGTTTCAATGCTCGCAGAACTATTGGAATTGAAGAATTTGCACCATTGTTTATGTAAACTAAAATCTTTGTCCAAATTAACTTGATTGGCATATCTTTGTACATTGCAGAATAAAATTGATAAAATAGCTTAGAATCATGAATAGTGACGTTTTTAGAGTGTAAGAATTCAATGCATATCAATAGGTCATCATATTTTATGTTTTTTATGTGCTCCAGCTTTCTACCATTGAAAGCAGTTAAATTCTTTCATAGGTTTTCACCATTTTGTTTAGATATTCGATGCATAACATCGCACATTATTCAATATTCATATTAATTCTAGTTGAAATGCAAAATCCCGGACATTTCAATTTTTTTTAAATGCCTGCCGGACAGGATAAAATTATTAAAAAAGAGGACATGTCCTCCTTTTGCCAGACGGATGGTAACCATATCCTGGACTCATTCGCTAGTATTATCACCTTCATCTTATTCAGGCGCTAGATAACCATAGCAGTTGATAAAGTGTCGTAAAATAACCAATTAAAAATTCGCAGATATATGCGAACGGGTTCACTGGTACTGAAGTTCATGCAATTGGGAAACTACAACCAACACATTGGCTGTAATTTGTACCTACTTGTATTTGTGACGTAACTATAGTCATCTCTTTGCGTTCAATCACTATTGTCTTATACAGAATGAACCGTAAATAATATCAAGGGGTTATTCTTTGAGATATTTCAAACAAAAAATTTAATATAATTTCGCTCATTTTTTCTTCCTTTTCGAGAAAAAAATGTTTTATGTGAAAAATTTCAAAGCGTGTTTTGGGAAAGCTATTGATTTAATTCGCAATATGCTCATTCAGTTTAGAAGAGCAGTGTATTATGATAATAAATGATTCAAAGAATTTTATTTTTGCCCTTTAAATATGCAGGAATTTGATCGGAACAAATGTAACATTGAAGAATTTCTTTGCAGAACGAATTATTGATTACTTCTCTTATCATATGCCCTTTTTTGCTCTAATTTCGGTACTGCAGCCTCAGGCTTATTGTGCCTAGACCCACAACTCTTCTGAACACACGCACACACTGCAGGATTCCCCCTTTTACTGGGCCAGGGTACCCGGGGGCCACTGCGAGACACCACACACACACTTGGACAATGGACAATCAGTGCTCGTGAAGAGGTCCGAATTAAATTCCCCTTGATTTCACGACCGGGAATCGAACCTTGATCAGGAGTCTAGTACGCTACCTCGAGATCAAGGAGGCGGACATCATTATGCCCTTAGTGTAACATGTTAGTTAGCGATGTCAAAAGCAAGCGCATTTTATGACCTTGAAATCACTCTCGGGCGCCAGGCGCTAGTACACGGCCAGGGAATTGACAAGGTGAATCGTGTAGAAACCTGCTGATTGGAGAGGGGTAGGAAATCAGTGGTGTACAAACCTACAAACAGTAAGCGTGCGTCATGCGTGTAGATGAAATGTGATATGAACAGCAGCATTTCTAAATACGTAGATATTCATGGTATTTTTCTACATTTGAGGGACTTATCATAGCTAACTGATAATGCCTAACAGATTTCATCAGATATTGCAGTCTGTAAAATAAGGAAAGTGCTTAATAAACTGTTTTGAGATAATTGATATTTAAAAATCAGAAATGAAAGTACAATTTGTAATTAATTGCATATACTTATATCAGAAGTAAATTCTTTGTTAAGTTACAGTTTGTGTCACCTTCAATATACCGTGTGAGTGTGTGTGTGTGTGTGTGTGTATATATATATATATATATTTTTTTTTTCGTTATATTTTTCGCAATGTCTTTCCATGTTACATTTTTTGGTGATGATTTTTTTTTTGCATATTATGCACTGTGTCCCCACCACTTTTTTTTTACTCGAAAATAAGTCTCCATATGGGTTAAATTTACTGTATGTTCTCTTGCATGTAACCTACGTACGCATTGCACGCCCCTGGCCTATGGTTTCCACTAACCCCTATTAGTAGACTAGCCGGTTCGTTTAATATGTTCTTGTCTAATCTCCCGAAGAGAGCTGCGGGCACAATGAGCTCTAAAGCGCTCGCTTGCGTCTATGAGCATCAATTGACATGACTGTGTTAGTAATTAGCGATGTACCCAATGGAAGGGGAAAGGAACTGGCCACCTTACTCCATTATCTTCTGATTTAGATTCTTTATGAGTAGGGGGCGGATGTTGATAAAAAGTCACCTTATTTTTCATATTAGGACGATGCCTATTAATATAGAAATCATTTCTATGTTAATATCAACGTAAAGAAGCAACTTCTTACATTGCATTTTTTGACGTTTTTGAACTAATAGGTCATTTATATATTTTTTTCGCCATTTTGTGGTCATTTTTAATACTTTGAAGAACTTTTAGATCATTTTGGAATGCGTTTTACTTTCTTCTTTACCGATAGGTCTGTTAAATCATTTTCTAACCAAATAGGTCAGTAGTAATTACCTACTGAATAAGTGAATAATAGTGAAGTTTGAGTTTTATAGTTTGGAACAGACTCTAAAGTCCATCCCTCATTCCACTAAAGGCTTCACCTCACACAACGGAAGTAATATAAAATGCTTGACAGCAGCTAATTTTAAGTGAGGACTTCGATCGCTGCTGTTCTTTTGTCGGTTCAAGGATGTTTTTAGAATTTATGTTTGGAAGGAAGGAAACTTTCATCATGTTCTGAACAGAACGTTGTGTTCTCAACATGGTTCGGAAGGGATGTTTACTGTAATCAGTGGCGTATACTGGTTAAAGGGTTTGGGCTACCGCTGACCCTATTATTACACAAAATATATCTAACAATTACTTTAATTTTAATTACTATGGTAAAACTAATAATACAAAATTATTACATTATGTTATATTATAAACTTTTTCTTTTGTAATTTCCTTGGGCTACCGCCGGTAGCCCGCAAAATACGTCCCTGACTGTAGTAGAAGTATTTTTAACACAAATATTGCAAGAATGCACGCTGCGCCCACAATTTGTTTTGTCATTCACACTCCCTCATCTGGAAAATCTGGTAACAAAAGTGAAGCACGGAAGGAGGAGAGGGAGAATGAAGGCACTGACATGGACCACCCCTGATTGAAACATATTGTAAACTTTCCCTTAAAACCTTCATTTTGTTGCATGTTCTTTCCTTTATCTTAGTCAAATTCCAGGAAGTTGCCTCCTCTCTCCGAGATTTGCAGGGCAGTCCTTGAAACAAGGTGACTAAGTTTTAACAAATTGTGGTGCGAGTACGGTGAATAATATTTAAATGTCATTTTCTTTTAATTTTATGTAATTTTTCCATTAGTTTAAGGGAATTTTAATAATAATTTTAAATAGATTTTTATGTCATCAGCATCCGCCCCCTACTTATGAGTGATGCCTTATTCGTATCACTTGTGAGTAGAGAGCGCATTTGAGGTTTGTAAACCGCGAAGTTAACTGCAACATCGACTATAGGTATGACCATGAGCAGCATGTTAGGCAGTGCAGCGTACTGTCCTCATGCAGCCAGAGCAAGAGCCACAACTAAGCTTGGAGATACAGTCGTTTGAGCTACATATTTCTAGAGTTACGTGAATGCACTTAAAATATTAAACCACCTGTTGCTTACATTTTACATTGCTATAATTGCAATTAAGTGTGTTACAGCATTATAATACACACATCATAAGAATTTATACAGTTAACCATATACAGAAAAAATACATTGTCTTACTTTGCACTGCATTTCCTTCCTTCATTGTTGCACTTATTGCAATAGACAACAATATATTTCATCAGAGATTGAGAGGTGAACTTTTTATGATATTCATTTGTACAGTGTTTATACTGCGAAATACTTCTCTCTACAGCAGATGATGTGGCAGGAACGAACTTACAAAATATAATATATGTGTGTGCAGGGGCGTATTTTGCGGACTACCGGGGCTACCGGCGGTAGCCCAAGGAAATTACAAAAGAAAAAGTTTATAATATAACATAATGTAATAATTTTGTATTATTAGTTTTACCACAGTAATTAAAATTAAAGTAATTGTTAGATTTATATGCGCTCTCTGCTCTCGAAAAGAAACATGTTGTCAAGGCGGCATCGCTGGAGAAACCGCTTGCTACGTGAGGTAGCCTGTGACCGTACCGCGCACGCTGTTCTGTCGCACAACTGCCCATCCCCCCTCTCTCTTCTGTTTCCATCGTGCAGTGTAGGCGGGTGAGTTGCCGCTCTCGTGATTGGTTTCTTCGCAGGCGCGAAGCAACAATACGCTTAGCACGCTAGCTCATGAATGTGATTGTGTTCTTGCAGTGCATTATTTTAAATTTGTGATTTGTTCGAGTGTCTAAGAGTTATATTAATTGTGAATTATTAAGTTTTTAATTTCCCAATTAAGTGATATTGTGAAAAATATAGCAGAACAAGTTTCTGGAGAGGTTTGTGTTGAAAATGACTGTGTAATAGAAGGTTTATTAAAAGTGCCTTTTAACCGTCGTACATACAACGAGAAAGTTGAAATTGTGAAAATGGAAAGACCAACTCCTGAGTTAAATTTGTCCATGGACGTAAAAGAAAAACAGAGTGAGTACACACGCCATTTCACTTCAACATCATATGGTAAGTGGAATTGGTTGTGTGGTAGTTCTAAACTGTCTAAACTATTTTGCTGGCCATGTTTGTTATTTAGCCGCGAAACTAATGTGTGGTTAAAAGAGGGTTTTCTAATATCAACTCCCTTCGAATGGCAGTCCTAAAACACGACAAATCAAAAGCTCATATTTGTAGTAGCATGAACTTTGCAAACTTTGGGAAGACAAGAATTGATTTACAGCTAGATAAGCAAAAATCTCTACATATCAACTAACACAATGCTCCTGTGGAAAAAAAATCGGGAGATTTTACTGCGTCTTATTAACGCAGTCTGCTTTCTAGGAAAACAAGAATTGGCTTTTCGGGATCATAATGAGAGTGTGCAATCAGACAATAGAGGAAATTATATTGAATATTTAAGTTCCTTAAGTGAATTTGGCCATTTACTGGCCAGTCATCTTGAGAGTTCAACAGTATTTCGTGGTACTTCTCCCGCAATTCATAATGACTTAATATTTGCTATAAGTGGGGTTATGATAAAAACATAAAATCTGAAATAGAAGAAGCACCTTTTGCGGCCATTATTGTTGATGAAACAAGTGACTGCTCTAATCAGAGTCAATTGCTCACTGTTTTAAGATACGTCGATAGTACTGCCAATGTTCAAGAACGGTTTATAGGATTCACAAATGTCAGTTCGGGCAAAACTGCTGCTGCTTGGTTTCAGCATGTGGAAGGTGTTATAGCAGAATACAATGTCGGCAATAAGTTAATTGCACAGACATACGATGGTGCTTCAGTTATGGCGGGAAATATTAATGGCTTAAAAACAAAAGTTCAAGGAAAGTATCCTCAAGCACTATTTGTCCATTGTTACAGCCATGTTCTCAATTTAGTTTTGCAACAAACTACTTCATCCATTCCAGAATGCCGCATTTTTTTTTCAAAACACTGTCGGGTTTAGCTGCATTTTTCTCATCATCTCCTAAAAGATCAGAAAAACTCAAGAATTTATGAAAAAGAAACTCCCAAAAGTAGGACCAACTAGATGCAATTTTACATCTCGGCTTGTAAATACAGTAAAGGAATACAGAGAACAACAGACTGCTTTCTTTGAAAATATCATTTGTAATGACTCTGAAGAAAACTGGGCTGATGATGTAATTGTGCAGGCTCAAGGATATTTGTATTTTTTTTCACACAATTTCAGAATATATTTCTTCTGAAGTCTATGCTAGAGTGTTCGCACATACAGATGTGCTCTACAATATTCTTCAGACAAAAAGTCTAGACATAGCATACTGCTTGCAAGAGGTATCAAAGTTAAAAAATACTATATTCGAGTTCAGACGTAGTGGGTTTCCGTCCATATGGAGTAATATGGAAAATGAAAATTCTTCAGCCAATACAATGGAACCACCATTAAAGCGAAGAAAAGGAGATGATGAATTGAAATACAGGCAGCTGTACTACAGCATACTAGATCGTATGCACATGGAAATTACTGACATATTTTCTGATTATGGAAAGCTTCAGTTCACATATCTTCTAGATTCTCAAAAATTTTCTGCTTATAGAGAAAACTTCCCGAATGAGGCACTAAACAAATTATTTCAGTCCTATAACGGTCACTTTGATCAAGTACGTTTGAAAAATGAATTAAGTGTAATATATTCAGCAGAAGTCTTTGATTTTTCGAACAAACGTATCCATGAAATATTATCTGCCATATATGAAAACCAGCTGAACCAAGTTATTCCTGAAGTCCTTAAATTGGCAACATTAATGGTGACAATACCAGCTACGTCAGCATCAGTAGAAAGAACATTTTCTGCGTTGAAGAGAATAAAATCCTACTGTAGATCAACTCATACACAAGAACGTTTATCCGGCTTGGCACTGATGTCCATTGAAAAGTCATTTCTACAGAAACTTCGCAAGCGGCCCAACTGTAATTTCAATGACGAAGTCATCAAAGCATTTTCGTCCCAATCAAGACGTCTGGAATTCATATATAAATATTTAAGGAATTTTATTATAGGGACTTTAAAATATATTTTGTGTAATAATAGGGTCAGTGGTAGCCCAGGCCCTTAAACCAGTATACGCCACTGTGTGTGTGTGTGTCTAATACCTACCCACTTCATGTGCGCGATTCGGGTTCCGTACTGCGGATACATGGCAGGACTGTGACCCGTTTTTAAGTTGCTCACCACTTCGGCGGACTACTTTATGCATGATGTGTATCTGTGAAGAGTTATGTCATGTACTAAGGTGAGTGTATGTGTAAGTGTTCTTGTAAGTCTAGTGTAGGGAATGGGTGAGGGTGATGAAGGGAGAAGAGGAAACCCGGTACCGACACATAGCCTACTCCTGTCAAATAGCACCAAGGTGACCGTCAGGCTTAACGTCCCCATCCGACAGACGAATCACTATCAACAGTGACATGCATTCTCTTCATATGTACTGCGGAGAGATTTAAGATTTAACCCAGGAATATTGGTACACAATTCAGTGATTAGAAGTTGTGCACTGCCATCTCTCCTAGTGCCGAGGAAGAAATTTCTGACCCCGCCAGAAATCGAACCCGGGCCGGCTAGTCTGGAAGCAGACGTGCTACCATAGAGTTAACTCGGCGATCCTTAAAAAATATGATACCGATACATCATTATTGTAGTCTGTTTCGCAACTCAATATCTAATACAAATTCTTAAAATTACGGAACAAAAAAACATGAAATCAAGGAAACTGGACTTAATAATAATCCGTGGCGCTACAGCCCACGAAGGGCCAAGACCGACCAGCTGGCTGTTGGCCTCACGGCCACATGCCGAAGCAGAGGTGGACGATCATCCAACCAGAATGGAGGTATCGTGTGGTTAGCACGATGAGCCCCCCCAGCCGTTATAGCTGGTTTGCGTAACAGGATTTCGCTACCTATCGTAGCTCCCCAAGTACATCACGATGCTGGGTGGGCACCGGTCCCATACACTGGCCGAAATTTTAAGAGAAAATTTCTTCCCCCATGACGACTCGAACCAGCGCGCATTCCGTAACGCCAGTCCTAGGCAGGATGCCTTAGACCACTAGCCACGGCGCGGGACGGAAACTAGACTTAAAAGTATTCTCCTCTTGATACAATTGTCCGTAGATAAGTATTGAGGTCCGAACTCTTCAGCAAAATATAACTGCAGCTTTAAATGCGAAGACTTATTTGCTTTCCGCATACCTTACCGATGTTTTGGTGTAAAGATACTCAATGCTACGAAATTAAGTAAAGATGAGAAGAATTACGGTATGAAATAAAGGAACTCTACACATAGTGCAGAAGTACGAATAAAGAAGTGAAGACGTGTGGATGAATGTGAAGAATTAAGAGAGTGTGTTAAGAAATGTGCCAGGAAGTGTAGAAGTCGGCTTTATGTTCATTGGTTTTATAATGATTGTTGTGGAAATGAAGTTAACAGCTCCTTATTTAAACTTGAATAGCTTATATCAGCGTTCCTCAAACTATGGTCCGCGGACCACCTGTGGTCCTCGAGGTCTGCCCTTGTGGTCCTTCAAAAAAAGACAGAAGAAAAAATAAAATTCAAATGAATTGCGTATTACACTATAGCTGAAAATTTCAGTTGTAAATGACACATGGCAATCGCCTTTCACTTTTTCTCCCAGTACTGACATTTTATGAAATTTATTTGCCTTACCCGTTCGACTTCCCACTCTACTCTCAGCAAAAAAAAAAAAGAGGCATTTAAAGCACTATGAACGTGGTGTTCCTCGCTATCTTTTCCCTGCACATCTGGCGCCATGCTCTTCTAACCTAGCTAGGGTCTACACGAAATTATAACAGGACCAATGTACCGAAACGTTTCATGTATTTATGACTTTCTTAATAGTTTTCACATTGAAATGGTCACGAACTGTACGTCGTACACCAATAATAGAACATGCAAAATTGCATCTTTACTTGTTCATAATCGTTCATGTTTCTGCATTAATTTTTTTTATTTTTCTTTTTGCATATGACAATATAAGAAATTTTCTTCTGTTAACATTAACTTAATTAGTTAATACTAATATAAAATTAATTGAATTAAATTAATTTTAATTAATTATTTTCAAATTAAAATATAAGTATATTGATATTAAAATTTGCTACATAAATGATAAATTTGCTTTCGAAGGGAACAAGAGTAAGGTGGTCCGCGGAACTGTTCTGACTTAAAAATGTGGCCCCCACTTCAGAAAAGTTTGAGAAACGCAGGCTTATATTATTAGAGAATAGCATTGAGTATATTCTTCTGTATTATTTTTTTTTGGGTAGTGATATCAATTCTATATATATATATATATATATATATGGAATTTATTTGGGTTCGTAAGCGAAGAACTACCGAAGAATGGTAAATAAATGCTGAAATCACATCCACCATCATGAGTTGTGAGCGTAAAATGAGCATACTTAAGAGGTGAACTCCATCCACACTCACGACGTCATTAAAGCACTCCATACAGTTAACTTGTATTCTCTCAATACGCACCCCGTTTGCTGTCTTTACTTATGACTCTGAGATTCAAACCTGTCTTCGGACAGCTGACTAAACAACAACAGTATAGGCCCATACTCTGTATTTGTAAGCCGAAAGAAAAATAAAACATTCAAACCAACGTAACTGGGGGGCGTATACAACGTGCCGGTGTATCTCTGACACAAAACATTTGTTTTCCAGATATTTGTATTAATTCTCATTCATTACTCATTGTTAATTGTTGCAAAATATTTACATTTTAGATCGGATAGGCCAACTGTATTCATTTTATCCTATCCGATTCTCGTTACTTAGAGTTTAATGCACAAGAAGTGACAACAATTTTATACTTCAGTTTTTAGATAACAAAATTCCCTCCCCAAACGAAATCAGTAGATATCTTACCGTTTCTGACTTTCCGGATTTGGTTCACCACGCGCAAGAATTCGGTTTAGCATAAAGGAGGAAACAATTGAAACATCTCATCAAAAAGAGGCCATATGGAGACTTAGCACGTTTTGTTTGCCTTTTGAAGTAATGCGTCATTGCTGTAAATGGAGCCGAGAGGATGAGTCTGCTTTGTTCAGGGTCGTATACATGCAGGCTTTTGAAATACGCCCCCTTGTTCGCTCCGCAGGCGGCCTTGAGTCTGACCTCGTCTGATAGCACGTGGCGCCTTATTGGGAGTCTTATCACCCTCAATCTCAACGATTTAATTTGTTTTCATCTTCAAAGCGTCGTTACGCTTTATTTTTACAGAGATAGCGGAATTTTCCTCACTGCAGCGCGAAAGATGCAGTTCGAAATGCTGCTGTAGGAGCAGTTTCTGGATTATTTATTAGTTTCCAGTAAAGGGAATGTTACTTTACGGGAAAAGGAAATTGGTATAATTTTTAAAGTTTACGTTGCGTTATTCTTTCTGTACTTACTTTGTCTTTTTTATTAATTTACTTTTTCATTTCTCTTTTTTTTCTTTTCGTTCATTATTTTCCTCACATTTTAATATAATTCTTTTATGTTTTGTTCTCTTTTTTTCTGTTCTTATCCTTTTCCACCTTTCTTCTTAGCTGCATGACTGAAGAACCGCCTTTTCCAGCATCTGCTTACTATCTATTAATTTAATCCTCCTTCTTTCTATTATTTTGCTCTTGTAAATTTGAGTGTTGAAGCTGACTTCACAATATGTTTTTTTTTTTTTTTTTTTTTCATTCTAGGTAGTTGTTGAGGTGTTCCTCATTTAAACCCATGATGGAGCATGGAGTATAGAGCGTTCGCAGTTAAAAAGAAAAACTTACTATTGGGTGTATAAGCATCTTTGTAGCGGACATACTCCTCTTTGTAATATACTTACAAATGGGTTCATTGCCGCCCTCACATAAGCCCGTCATCGGTCCCTATCCTATGCAAGATTAATCCATTCTCTATCATCATATCCCACCTCCTTCAAGCCCATTTTAATATTATCCTCCCACCTGCGTCTCGGCCTTCCCAAAGGTATTTTCCCCTCCGGTCTCCCAACTAATACTCTATATGCATTTCTGGATTCGCCCATACGTGCTACATGCCCTGCCCATCTCAAACGTCTGGATTTAATGTTCCTAATTATGTCAGGTGAAGAATACAATGCGTGCAGTTCTGCGTTGTGTAACTTTCTGCATTCTCCTGTAACTTCATCCCTCTTAGCCCCAAATATTTTCCCAAGAACCTTATTCTCAAACGCCCTTAATCTCTGTTCCTCTCTCAAAGTGAGAAGCCAAGTCTCAGAACCATACAGAAAAACCGGTAATATAGACCTAACTGTTTTATAAATTCTAACTTTCAGATTTTTTGACAGCAGACTAGATGAAAAGGATTCTCAACCGAATAGTAACAGGCATTTCCCATATTTATTCTGCGTTTAATTTCCTCCCGGGTGTCATTTACTGTATATTTGTTACTGTTGCTCCAAGATATTTGAATTTTTCCACCTCTTCGAAGGATAAATCTCCAGTTTTTATGTTTCCATTTCGTACAATATTCTGGTCACGAGACATAATCATATACTTTGTCTTTTCGGGATTTACTTCCAAACCTATCGCTTTACTTGCTTCAAGTAAAATTTCCGTGTTTTCCCTAATCGTCCTAATGGCGCGTCCTCTGGTTGCGGATAGAGGAGACGGCCTCCAGATATTCATTCATTCATTCATTCATTCATTCATTCATTCATTTATTTTATTCCATAGATCTTACATGAGCAATGAAGCTTTCAGATGTGGAACATGTCAACATTTTACAATATTACAATTACAATTTTTACAAATTTTTATAGTTTTACAATTTAGTAATTTTCTACAATTTTTACAATTTTGTACAATTTTTTTACATTTTTTTACATTTTGGCGAGATGTAGTGAGATGAGATGAGGTCCGAGGATTCGCCAAAATATTACCCGGCATTTGCCTTTTCGGTGGGGGAAACCTCGGAAAAACCCAACCAGGTAATCAAATCAAAGGGGTTGATGCCAAGGACTCGCCATAGACCATCCGGCTTCAGTCCCACGGCTGGGGAAAACCTCCGAAGAAACCAAAGTCCAAAGGGGGATCCAACCCAAGCCCGAACGCAGCTCCGGATCAGCAGCCCAGCGAGTCTGTCGACTGAGCTACATCGATGGCTCTACTAAAAGTATACAATACATAGCCAATCAGATTATTAAATTTACAAACGCAAACGATCATTCATAAGTTGAGCTATATTATAATACAAAACAATTTAATTAAATTTAAGGCATAAACAATTCAACCAGTTGTGATATACAGAAATTGATAATACATATCATGCAAACTACTTCAAATTACAAACACAAACAATTTACCAGTAGAGCTATATAGATTACTATTCAATTTAAAGCATATACAATTCATCGGCCAAAACTATACAAATATATACAATACAAAGTAGCATACTTTCATTAAGCTATACAAATTTGTGCAATTAATATCAAGTAGATTAATTCAATTTATAATCATAAACAATTCATCAGTTGAGCTATACATATTACCATTCAATTTACAGTAGGTCTATATACAATTCATCAGTAGAGCTACACAGACTAGTAATCATTTTAAGAACATATACAATTCATCAGCCAAACTATACAAACATATACAATCAAATTAGTTCAATTTACAAACTTATTTTCGTTAAGCTATACAATTCATATGAAGTAGATTAATTCAATTTATAAGCTTAAACAATTCATCAGTTGACCTATACAGTATACTATTCAATTTACAGTACATACAATTCATCAGTTATGCTAAACAAAAAAATACAATACATAGTAAACAGATTAAGTCAATATAAAAACATATTTTAGTTGAGCTATATAAAATTGTACATGTCATTTAAGTAGAATAATTCAATTCACAAGCATAAACAATTCATCAATTGTGTAGAAGGTATGAGTATGTAGAAATTTGGTTAATTCTTTTCTGAACCTTTTCTCGTTGTTCTTCAAATCTTTAAGATAATTAGGCAGTGCATTGAAGACTGTTATACATGAATAGCGAACTCCTTTTTTAAAACAGCTTAGACTAACAGAGGGTAGATGAAGATCTGACTTATGTCTTGTATTAAAATGATGAATGTCTTGATTAGTACTGAATTTATCTTGGTTCTTAATATACAGCATCATTAAGGAAAGAATGTATTCACAAGGCAAAGTCAAGATTTCTAAGTTTCGGAAAATATTTTTACATGAGGTCCTTTTATGCACACCGGCCATTATTCTTATAGCTTTCTTTTGTAAAACAAAAACGTGTTTAGCTTCAGACGAGTTACCCCAGAATATTAATCCATATTTCATTACAGAGTGAAAATATGCAAAGTATGACATTTTAAGTAAGTTTATATCACCAATAGTAGATAAGGATCTTAATGCATAACAGGCAGAGCTCAATTTACGAGTAATACATTCTATATGCGTTTTCCAGTTCAAGTGATTATCCAATTCTAAACCAAGAAACTTTGTGCTTATAGATTCTTTGAGATGAGTTCCATTTAATCGAATACTGTAGGAAACCTGAGCACTATTGTGTGTACTAAATTTGACTGCACTGGTTTTATCAACATTAAGTGCTAGTTTATTTGCATGGAACCATTCATTCATTAGATTCAGCACTGTATTAGAAGTGTTTATAAAATGATCGTATTGTTTGCTTGAAATAATTATACTTGTATCATCTGCAAATAAAATTACATGGGATGAATTGTTTATGGTCAAGGCTAAATCATTAATATAAACTAGAAACAACAATGGACCTAAAATTGACCCCTGCGGAACACCATGTTTAATATTTTTAAATTCTGAATAAGTAACTTTATGACTATTTGGTACATTTATTTCTACTTTTTGTTTTCTATTTGATAAGTACGATGTAAACCAACCCAACATCTCATCTTTAATACCATAAAACTTCAATTTTTTTACTAATATACTATGGTCTACACAATCAAATGCTTTAGCCAAGTCACAAAAAATCCCACCTACATGTAGTTTCGAATTTAATGAATTTAGTATTTCATCCACCAAACTAAAAGCAGCATTCTCTGTCGATTTCTGTTTTCTAAATCCAAACTGTTCTAAAACTAATATATTGTTGGACTCCAGGTAATGATATAATCTATTATACATAACTTTCTCAAACACTTTTGAAAATGTTGTTAATAATGATATGGGTCTGTAATTAGCAATAGTACATTTATCTCCCTTTTTGTATATTGGTTTTACTATTGAATATTTGAGTCTTTCTGGAAAAATACCACATTGCATTGACAAATTGCATAGATAGCTTAACGGAGGGGATAATATTTCAGAACAAGCTTTCAGAACTTTACTTGGAATTTCATCATATCCAGAGGAATATTTTGTTTTTAGTTGTTTTATCACATGCATGATTTCTGCTGCGGTAATGGGAATAAATTTGAGACCTAAAAACTCAGTGTTAAATGGATCAGTTAGGTAACCAAGTGCAGCATCTTCTGCACAATCTTGAATGTTTAAGTTCTGAATAATATATATATATATATATATATATTTATATAATTATAATATAAAATATAATATAATAATAATATAATAATTTAATAATAATATAATAATATAATAATTTAATAATAATATAATAATATATAATATAATAATTTATATAATTTAATATATATATATATATTAAATATATGATTTGCAATTGATTTTGGGTTATCTATTTTACTATCATTGATTTTAATGCAAGTAATATTTTCACTCTTTGAATATCGATTAGTTTCATTTTTAATAATATCCCAAATAGTTTTAATCTTATTATCTGAATTTTGTATTTTTTCATTCAGATACATTTTCTTTGCATCTTTTATAACTTTTGTCAAAGTTTTACAGTAATTCTTGTAGTAATTAAGAACATGAGGATCATCACTATTCCTACTCATTAAATATAGATTCCTTTTTCTAGCACATGATATTTTAATTCCCTGAGTTATCCACATGTTTTTACTTTTACATTTTTTCACCACCTTGACTGGAAAACATTCATTGAAATAATTCGTAAATGTAGTGAAAAATGCATTAAATTTAGTATTAATATCAATGGTATCGGTACTATATACATTTTACCAAGATTCATTTTGTAGACGTGTATTTAAATGATGAAGAGATTCAGCATTTATAATCCTTTTTTTATTTTTAGATTAACACTTTGGAATTTTTCACTCATATTGAAAACACTTAGAATTTGTGCATCGTGATCAGACAGGCCATTGACTAATGGTACTGTTGAATAGGAATTCAATCTACTTTTATCTATAAATATATTATCAATGGCAGTACTACTTCCAGCTTGTGTTCTGGTTGGAAAACTTACTGTGTGACTAAGATTATAAGTTTCAAGAAGTGAGTTTAATTTTCTTTTACGTGAGCTTTCTGATAGATAATCTATGTTTATGTCACCACAGATTACAAATTCGGTATGTGGTTTATAAAGTCTTTTCAATAATGAATCTAAGTTAGTTGTAAATTTCTTATAATCTCCCATTGGCGCCCTATAAACACATAAGATAATTAAATTCGATATCTCATAACCAATTTGTATTCCACAGATTTCAATATCTTGTTCAAGGCAAAAATCAGATATATCAATTTTACTAAATAATAGATCCTCCCTGATAAAAATACAGGCACCCCCTTTTTGGAAGACATGTCTACAGAAATGAGAACCTAATACATATCCATGTAAAGACAGTTGTAGTATTTCCTGTTGCTTCATATGATGTTCACTTATACATAATATCTGAGGTTTATGCTTTTGAGTTGCTAAAGAAGTGATCAATTCATCAGTTTTTTGTTTTAATCCCCTAATATTTTGATGAAAAATAGTGAAGTTACTGTGTTCATTACTAGAAACATCAGAGCATTTACAATTTAGTTGAACTTGTTTCAAACACCTTACTGGTGGGAGGTTTAACCTAAAAAAGGAGAAGCCCTAGCATTAACTAACACAGGAATATTACAACTCTGCTTTTTAACATGGCTGCCTCTGATGCTATTAGCAATAAGAACCGAAAGGTGCTCCTTGCCTCTACCATTCAGATGCAGGCCATGTGACGTATATTCATACCCTCTTATAGGGCTTACATCTATCAAACCAATGTGTGATGCCCCAGGTCTCATCAGAGCCCGCTCAAGCCGCATATTCACGCTCCGCACCCTCCTGTGAAGATACGGCTTGTCGTACCTGCTGAAAAGACTGAGAAATTCCACATTGGTATGGCTGCTCATCTCAATTATGTTGTTGACATCTTTCTCAATAGAATAGTTACAATCGTTATCAATACTATTACCTGGCCCACCCACTATAACTACATGATCCCTCTTAGAAAATTCTGAACTCAATTTCATCATATCCTCAACAACATTCTTGAGAGGAGCATTAGGCTTACATACACTAGATACTTCAAACTCATCGCCCAGTTTCGACTTCAAAAGTGAGGAAATACCTCTTGCATGGCTGCTTCCTAAAATCAATACTTTACTCCTACAATCATTAACCTTATCTGTTTTCTGACTTACCTTTACTAGTGTCGATACTGGGTCTGAGTTCTTCTGATCAACATTCATTGCTTGAAGAGCACTGAATTTGTTGGTCAGTTTGATTGATGCAGCATCATCCGCAGAGAAACGTCTACTCCTAGATTTGGAATTCTTCGGTTTCATCCAAGTGTGAGATCTCTCTTTATTCGAAACACTAATGCTATCCTTCAAAGCTCTCAATTTATTAATTTCACACTTTGCCTCATCTAATTCCAATTCTAGGGCTCTGATTCTCTCCAGCTGATCGCGCATCTTTCTATCATATATACAATCACTACATTCCCAACTACCTTTGTCAACAAAATTATCAGGATCTATATCTATACATTTCCAATGAAAACAGAAATTACAATTATTACATACCAATCCTTTCACTACAATCCTTCTACAACTACGACAGTTTCCAGACAGAGCAGCCATAGCACACATTATGTATATACTGTACCTTATTTACAAATTCAATTTCACTCACTTTTCAATTTAATGTACTTACGTATATTAGTTTTAGGTTATTTCTACCCTTTAGTATCACCACACTATAATATTTCAATAGGCCAACACTACACTTTATCACTTCACTACACCACACTTTTCGACGTTGAAACTACACGACACGTCACTGCACTTATATTTCGGTCTAGATGAAACTTCACTATTTATGTTTTAAATTATTTCTACTTTGAAGTATCACCACACTACAATATTTCAATGGACCAACACTACACTTTATCACTTCACTATCCGGTACAACACTTGTCGACGTTAATCTACACGATACGTCACTCCACTGCACTTATATTTCAGTCTTGATGCAACTTCACTATTTATGTTATTTAACACACGCAATTTCTTAACCAACAATAGTATTTATATTGAAATGTGCTATTAATAATTTAGCCTAGTCCTTGTTAAAATATGTAAACACGTTCTATATTAGGTGTTACAATTAAGCCTACTTATGTATCAATTAATCAATTATCAATATGGAGGATAGCTGTGAATATATTGAATAAGCAGTCATGGACAGCCGATAAGGGGTGGTCCTCCAGCGTGGGGGTTGGGCGAAGGGCTAACAACCCATCACCGTAAAAAAGAACTTGTTACGAATCCATACAATAAGCCTCTTTGTAATATAACTGAAATAAGTTATTTACGTATTTTCTAACGTATATAAAATAACAGAAGTAAATTTATTGTATTTATTCAGTTATTATAAATGCAACAAACTAATATACAAGATGGTACGCCTACATAAGTAGGTATAAAGTAATTAAGTACAAATAAGGATTACAATCAATAACGGATCGATCAGGCAGTTAAATTGGTATAGATTGTCAATTGATGTCATGTAACTGCAAGTGGTAGAGTAATCCTTATTTGTTCAGACCCGGAAACAAAATTTGGGCCACCTAATTTTACTAAGTTCCAGATACATCGCACTGCTCATGTGCAGGTAAACAAGAGCGCCTAAATGTATGCTACTGTTGGACAATCTTAGGAAGCATGTTGCCTACGTAGAGGAGGACTGTTACAAAGACTCGGCCCATTTTTTAATTCCATATCTGTACTTAATGAAACTTTATTGTGTTACAGTATAATAACTCTATTTATAAGCTATATAAAGCGTTTATATTTGAAGCAATGCTTGGTTAACAGATTTAGATTCACTTCTGTTATTTCTGCAATGCTTGGGAAAAGTGGCATAAGTCAGTTTCCATAAATATTTTTTATTAATTTATTGACAACTTACGGAACATCTGCTCACCTGGGAAAAGAGACATAAGTATTTCTCCCATTACAATAATTCATACAGAAGAAAATCAAATCGACATAAACCAGTGTGAAGACAGTTTTTTTTTCCTTCTCCTGTAAAATTAATATTTTTGACTTGTGCCACTTTTCCCGATCACTACAGATTTTATATACGTTAAAAATACGTAAATAAACGAGTATTACAAAGAAGAGGTATGTCAGCTAAGAAGACATGTATACCCAATGTTATTTTATAATCTCCGAACGCTTTATAGAGCCCCATGCTTTCTTGACCTCGGCACTAGAACAGGGTTGCCAGATTTTATATCTACCAAGGAGGACATCCTTTTCCCGTCATGTACAGTACTTTCGTTTTGTCTTAAAGGAAGAGAGTGATATGAATATGGGCAGAGTTGACATTTTCATGGCTGTACAAAAAAAAAATAAATAAATAAATAAATAAATAAATAAATAAATAAATAAATAAATAAATAAAAAGAATTATCCCTTTACATACAGATGAAGAAACTAATACGAATCTCAAAATTGCAATTTTAACAAAATAAACATAATTATTATAGGTACAGGTTTCCAAGTAAAAAACAATATTCATCTGGCTGTAAGTTACATCACGTCTCTGGTGTCTTTTATGAAGAGCTTGTGTTAAAGCTGGTTCACAATAAACCGGGAAAGGAAACGACAACGAGAACGGCATATTGTTAAAATAAATGTATTTAAATGTGAGCATTCACAATTAACAATTAACTATTGTGAATGCTCACATTTACATACATTTATTTTAACAATATTTCCGTTCTCGTTCTCGTTGTTTCCGTTCTCGGTTTATTGTGAACAAGTCTTTAGTAATATGTTATGCCAAATTATTAACTTAACAGTAGTTCTGTCTGATAGACTTCCCCAGATGTGTATTATTAATTGTGAATCACAAATTCCAAAAGATTGCGTCACATGTGGAAAAATATTTAAATGTCAATGTTTATTAATTGATTACAATGACATAATATCTAGCGATACCTAAATTTATTTTTATTTTGTGACAGCGTATTATTGTTCCTTTAACATACAGTATACATTTTCAAAGCTTATATACATACAGTATTTATCACTGGACTTCAGCATTTTCAACAAGCTTGTCTCCATTCTCTGTTCAATGTATTTCTGATTAACGTCTCTAGGTTAAGAAAATCAATTTATTTTAATTTATTTAAGCCTAGAAAAAATAGTTACTAGGTAACGATTAAAATTATACAAGTGATGTTAATTTTCTAAAGGAGGGGCTTCTTGCGTCCCGCCTCGAATCGAAGCGGGACTCGGGATTTTTATATGATAATCGGGACCATGTCCCGCCAAATCGGGACATCTGGCGACCCTGCACTAGAATGAGTTGGTGTGCTCGACTTTCTTTTTCATCACAACAATTTTTATTAATAAGTCTAATTATTTTGTTTATAATTTTATCTGTTATGTTGTCGAGCATTTAATTTAAAACAAAATCAATCATTGCCGCTTCCGTTTCCCTGTAGAACGTCACGTCTCTTCCTCCTCCCCCCCCCCTCAATACTTGAATCCGTGGTAGAAGAAACGGATAATGAAAATTGCAATGTTGAATATAACGTCACATGCCCGGGAACGTGATGTGAGCTCTGGACCGCAGTGGCGTCTGTGAGCTCTTGTCGGTGATCCTGTCTCGTCATACCGACGAATCTCGCGTGCTGGCGTCGTTTTCTTACCCCCTCTTGAATCTCTGTCACTCCACTATCAACCCCACGTGCTCATGAATAGGTTGTCGAACTTTTACAACTGCTCTTTTCTTCGTACTATGGATCTGTTTTTTCATCTTCCCAATGCAATATGAGGGGTGTACAATAAGTGAGTTCCCAGCTGTGATAATACAGTAGTACGACGCTAAACGACGGCAGAGTACCATTCTCTGTGATTGTGGAATCACAGCTCTCGAAATGCATATATAGGGTGTTAAAAATATCCAGTATTTTAGAAGGCGATAGTATGTATCAAAACAAGAAAATAATGTCTAATAAACATGGGTCCTACAACACATACTTTCTGAGATCTGAACACTTATTCGTAGGAGGTGCTCAATGTGACGTCCATTTATGGTAATGCATTTTTCTGCCCTACAATACAGCAGGCTACCAGATAGTTGACACTCCTGGCATGGAATAATGATACGTCGCAAGTAATACTGAAAACAAAAGTTTGGTTGCGGGGTCCAGCAGAGGTGGTGTTGTGAATTTTCGTAATCAGCATGTGTAGGCTGATGAAAATCCCCATGTAGTTGAAGAAACAAGGCATCAGCACCGATTCTCAATCAATGTATGGGCAGGCGTTCTTGGCGATAGATTAAGGGCCATACGTGCTACCACAGAGATTAACTGGGGATCGTTATCAGGACTTTCTTATTAACGTATTTCTTGTTGGCGTATGTGCCATGTCAGCAAAGACTACAGATGTGGTTCATGCACGATGGCACACCAGCACATTTTCTCCGCAATGTGCGTGAACACCTGACGCTGACATTTCAGGACCCCTGGATTGTTTGGGAAGGCCCCACACCTTGGCCTGCTCGTTCCCCAAACCTAAATCCCCTAGATTTTTGTTTGTGGTAAATTTCAAAGAGTGCGTGATTCCTTAGGCCGAAGGGCAGGGAAATGCATTGCCATGAATGTTCGTCACATTGAGCACCTCCTATGAACAAGTGTTCACATCTCAGAAAGTATGTGTTGTAGGACCCATGTTTATTAGACATTTTTTTCTTGTTTTGATGCATACTAGCACCTCCTAAAATATTGGGTACTTTTTTAACACTCTGTATATAGATGTCTAGGAAATACATTTTCAACACCAGAGGATATCAAAAGATGTCTTTACATTTTCATTCTTTTCTGTTTTATTTGAGTGCATATTAAATGATTCCATTTACATGTCTCTTGAATAATAATTGAAGAAAATAAACTGTAAATCGTAGCGTCATTCAGAATATTGTTGTAATAAAGGAACTGAAATGTTGCGAAATGAGTAAAACGTGTACTAACGAGAAACTGTGTCTCATATTCTTGATATTCATTTTTCTTTGGTGTGGCAGCCATGGAGCAGCCAAATATCATGGAGCAACAGTAACAAATATAAATGACACTCGGGAGGAAATTAAACGCAGAATAAATATAGGAAATGCCTGTTATTCAGTTGAGAAGCCTTTATCATCCAATCTGCTGTCAAAAAATCTGAAAGTTAGAATTTATAAAACAGTTATATTACCGGTTGTTCTGTATGGTTGTGAGACTTGGACTCTCCCTTTGAGAGACGAACAGAGATTAAGGGTGTTTGAGAATAAGGTTCTTAGGAAAATATTTGGGGCTAAGAGGGATGAAGTTACAGGAGAATTGAGAAAGTTACACAACGCAGAACTGCACGCATTGTATTCTTCACCTGACATAATAATTAGGAACATTAAATCCAGACGTTTGAGATGGGCAGGGCATGTAGCACGTATGGGCGAATCCAGAAATGCATATAGAGTGTTAGTTGGAAAGCCGGAGGGAAAAAGACCTTTGGGAAGGCCGAGACGTAGATGAGAGGATAATATTAAAATGGATTTGAGGGAGGTGGGATATATGATAGAGACTGGATTAATCTTGCACAGGATAGGGATCGATGGCGAGCTTATGTGAGGGCGGCAATGAACCTGCGGGTTCCTTAAAAGCCATTTGTAAGTAATTAAGTGGCAGCCATGGTGATTGTTCAGCTATGTGGAACAATACAGCACTTCAGCTTGCACCATTTATCAGAAGGACTGTGGTTCGATTCCCCTGCACGTCTGGTATATTTGTGAACGAAGTATTTATTGTACATCGATATATAAAGTCTTTATCTTTGTGAAAATCGTGCATAATATGCCACATTATTGTACCAGACCGTAAAATATTACCATGACAACTAAAACGTAATGGCTTCTATTATGACGACATGACGTGCCATAAAGTTAATAGGCCTACAATAAAATCCCGCTAGTCCGAAGTAATTTATTGGGAGTGAGGCCTGTTCGGATTACTGAAATTTCGAATTAAGCGGGCAACAGAAATGCAAGCAGGGAAACCACGCTTCCTTTCCACCCTTCACTGTCCACAGCTTTGTTCAGTTTCGAGTTTATGAAGCGTCGTTGGCAGGACATTACCGCTCCGTTAAGATTATCTGCTCTTCGTGAGAAGCTGACAGATTATCATAATAGTATAGAAAACATGAACTAATTCATTCACTTGTGATGAAGTAAGTCCGTTATTGGAGGCGTATTTGTTACGCATGAGTGAACCACTGACGCAAGGTCTAATATTTTTCAACAGTTTAACATGAATATCACTTTTAATGGTTGGATGGTCGTTCACCTCGGAGGCACGTGGACATGAGGCCAGCAGTCGGCGGGTAGGCTTTGATTCTACCTGGGCTGTTGTGCAATGAATCACTTTTGAATACAGATTTTCGTGTGCACAGATATTTCATGTAAATTTATATAAAATTGATTTGCAATGTATAAATGAAGTCAGTTGCTCTATTTTTGGGACTACAAGAATGCCTTTCGAATGCAATCTAGGAAATGGAAGTTCATCATCTTATTTAAATGTATGCCCGAAAGCTTTGAATAGCTTTGTTGCTGTCCGAAGCTAGTTTGGGACTGCCAAAATGTCTTAATGCAACTGGCAAAACGCAACTATGTTGCCTTGATGTGGGTGCCAACGCACGAAGATGTGGAAGGTAATGAATGTACTTATCGCCTTGCCAAAGAGCTGCAGATATCCTATTTATAGGCCCTGAACTCTATTGTGGTGTTACCTAAAGACATTGTGAAAAGAACATTAGAGCCTGGCAGGAAAAGCAAAAATTCCTCGTACTGGGAAAATGTTATAGGGCAAAAGCAAGCGAAAATGACTAGTGAACACCTTAAACTTAACAAATAAGAGTTAAGTGTATAATTAAAGGTATTGTTACTGGTCACAACACTCTACAGTGCCATTTAAAAAGATGGTGAAAACCGAGGATGTCATCTGTCGACTGTGTCTAATTAGATCAGACAGAAGAACACATTCTCTGAGACTGAGGCAATAGTTGGCGAGAGATTATTGTGTTATGAAAGACATTTTAACGCCCGAGGGTATTAAAGATGCAGCCCCTAGAACGAAGAATCCGTGTAATTGCGTGAAACGTTTATTCTTTCTGCTGGGTGTTATTGTGTTATTTAGATTTTTAACGATTTTTTTATTTATAAAGATTGTGAATATGATTGAGAATTAAATAAGTTTAATGCAATTTATGTGTTATACAAGGTCCGTCATTTGGTTCTGACGAGTTTCAACATGCTGTTGTAAAGTGACTATAGGGTTTAAAAGTTAAACAAATAATACAGTATGTAGCTTGAATAATGCAATTTATTGGAATGTCTTCATTTTCTGAAAATTACACATTTCAAGTGATCCATTTGGCATCTTATGACTTATTGTAATCTTACACGAAAATTGTTCATGACACTTTGCAATAAACCTGGGGTTTCGTTGATTTCTTGCACTTCAGCCTGTATCCTGTTCTTCAGATCCTGGATAGAGTGTGGTCTGGTTTGAAACACTCTTGCTTTGAGGTGTCCCCACAAAAAGAAGTCAGGAGCTGTTAGATCTGGGGATCGAGCCGGCCAATTGATATCTCCAAGCCGAGAAATTATGCGTCTTGGGAAGAAATTTCTCAACAATCGCAGTGTGTCTCTGGCAGTATGGGCCGTAGCCCCATCTTGTTGAAACCACGTGTCATCCCTGTTTAGTGCTCCCCTAAATATCTGTAACATCTGTCGATATTGTTCACCATTCACCATAACAGCTCTCTCATTTCCATCTTCGAAAAAATAGGGACCAATTACGACTGCAGCAGAAACAGCACACCATACGGTCACCTTTTCACAGTGTAATGGCCGTTCATGCAGTGCCATAGGATTTGTGTGACTCCAGTATTGGAAATTTTGGTTTTGACAAAGCCATTTAAGTGAAAATGTGCATCGTCTGACATAAACAAATTATTCAACACGTTATCATTTTCTTGAAAAATGGCACCAAATTCAATTGCAAAATGAAGTCGAGAGGCCCGATCTTGTGATTTCAACTGCTGAGCAGCTTGAATCTTGTAGGGATGAAATTTTAGATCCTTGTGCAATATCCAACGAACTGTCCTGTCAGATATGCGCAAGGCCGCAGCATGTCGCACTGCAGATCTTGACGGACTTTGTTGCACAGCCAATCTCACTCTTTGGATATTTTCTGGAGTACGAACATAACACCCACTACCATGAAAAGAAGGTTGTAAAGTGTCTCTGGCATTAAACATGTTAAACCAACTCACTATTGTGTTCCTCGAAGGAATCCTACCGTGTCTCTGAACATTGAACTCACGGCGAAATCGACGCTGTGTTTGAACAACGGACTTATTTCAATATATACTGATACCACAAAAATGCGTACGTTAACTGGCCAAGCATCCATGATTAACAATATTGCATGTTTGGAAGTTCATGTTGCCTTGGCAACATTTCATTTTCACTACTCTCATTTTATTTTACAGCTCTACCAAACTAATCAGAATCAACTGCCGACTCTGTATTATAAAAATTATTTTTCTTCCTTCAATATGTAGGCCTCTATACAATGGAATTGCTGTGTTTCATCTGAATTTGTTTGTTGAAGCACCATTAGTATGAGTCTGTGATAAAATAAGTGAAAATTAGTTCACTTTATTAATGCATAAGCTATACGTTAAAAGGCTTATTCTGTTTACTGCCATACTCCCCTTGTCTAAGTTGATTTGTCCAAACTGTAGTGTGACTGAACTCGCCGTTGTTAAGCAAGTGTGACGTAGCTTATTGCCGATGCTAAGCAAGTGACGTTAGATGTTGAAAGTTCCGTAATACTTTCTCCATTTGATCCTTGAGCATAAACGTTTCACGTTAAAACAAAGCAGAGCATGTCACAAAAATTATATTAGAACGCAATTACGAGAAACAGTGCATCCTTTTACATTTCTGTTCTATTTGGGTGTATATTAAATGACTTGATTTAGACATGTTTTGTTGAATAATAGTTAAAAAAAAAACAAGAAATATAAACGGTGATGTAATTTCTGATACGAATACGATACAGAATTTGAATTGTTGCGAAATGAGCAAAACGAGAAACTGCATGTCATCTTCTTGACATCCTGCGGGACAAAATTCCGGCACATCCGGCGACGCTGATATAACCTCTGCAGTTGCGGTCGTCGTTAAATAAAACATAACAATAACAATCTTCTTGACATTCATTTTTATTTGGTTTGACAGCCATGGCAACCGTTCAGCTATCTGAAACAGTACAACACCTCAGCTTGTGGCATTTAACGAAAGGTTTGAGATTCGTTTTCCGTCATGTCTGGTATATTTGTAAAGAAATGTTTCTCAGAAGCAATACTCCTCCGAATACTTTGAATTCGCCCTTCACTCCACCATTACTTTCTTCTTTCGTCTCCTCATTAAAATATCACCTTGAGACGCCATGAAGGTGTTGAGGGGGCATGGAAGTAGAGCTCCCGGGGCCGTTCTGGAAGTCTTGGCGACGAGAAAACCCCGCTACTACCAGGATTGTCTAGTCCGTAGTTAGTTGCTCTGCCAACTGAGCTACTCGGCTATAGCCTACTTATCGTATTTACGCCCAAATCACATATAGATTGCTCATTCCTATGTTAAAATCGGTTGCACTTTGAAGAGAACAACCGCCAGAATCGCCACCCGTCCCCCGTAAACGAACACGAGATGGCAGTAAAGTCGCTAATGCAATTCAAATGGGAGTTATGGCGTGACTCCTTATGTAACGACTAGATGGCAGCATAGTAAACCTGACAAAAGTTGTTACAGTCAAAGCCTATAACGCACAGCAATCTGGGTATATATGATCTGGGGTTTACGATACAAACGTAAAAAATTACATTTTATTTTGTGAGTTGAGATGTTTGCGTAACGAGACCGCAGCCCGAGTGTAGCAGTCCTGCGAGCAAAATAAAATCACTTTTGACATGCGCTCATATATTGTAGGCCTACACTGTTTTTTAGACATTCGTTTATCCTTGCTGGTATAGAGACAGCTCCCCAGCTTTTCTACTGATGTATAATTAATTTCTCACTGTTATAGTGAAACATCTGCCGATCCGGAGTTTCTCTCAGGCGCTGGTTCGAAACTCGCTTAGACTGATTACACGATTTGATTTTTTCCGAGGTTTTCTTCAATCGTAATGCAAATGTCAGGTAATCTATGGCGAATCCTCGGCTTCAGCTCGCCAAATATCATTCTGCTATCACCAATCCCATCGACGCTAAATAACCTCATAGTTTATACAGCGCCGTTAAATAACGAAATAAAAAAATAGTGAAACATTATCTTATCACATTAAAAGTAAGAGGTGATATAGATCAGTGGTAAATCATTCGACTGCAGATCGAGAGGTACCACCTTCAAACCAGAGTGACCCTTGCTTTTTTTACAATTACATGTAATTCTTAATTGTTTATGTAGTTATCAATAAAATAGCTGTTATTTAATTTGTGTACGTTTCTGAATGAAAAAAAGGATTTTTTTTAAAGGATTTGCATTGTTTAAACCTCTTTATTGATCAGTTGCGATTGCTACCGTGTGGCAACTAAGGGATACAGTTGACAGTCAGCGCAAATAGTTGAAAGTCAGTGTTAAAATACTTTTTTGCACGATAGTGTGTTTTTTCGTCGTTACAGCAAACAACCATCACTATTGGAAGTTAATTTTACTCAATTCAGAGTTGCCAACCTAGATAAGTACCAGTAGGCCTATGTTGAAATATTAGAAATAACTGCTTTAGGGTTGTAATTAAAACAACTCCTGCCATCTACTGATACCTACGAGAAACTTCTTGCTGAAGATCAGTCAGCTGTTCGTAGTCCAACATACGTAGGTACCGTCATAATTATTAAGATATTTAAAAATATTTTCAAAATATACTATTGTGCAAAAAATACTGTTCAATACACGTTTGTGAAGTGTATTACAAAATCTCGGAAATTGAAAAACTCGCTCTGCTCGTTTTTCAAACTTTTCCTCGAGTTTGTAAGAAGCATTTCCCAACCTTGTTCGTAATATACTACAGTCTGATCCGTTTGGGTATGGATAATATTAATTTATTATTATAAAGCTATTATGATAGTAGGAAAAATTTCTTGCTAGTTATATTATGATTAAAAGATGAGAGTTTCCATATATGACAGTCAACAATGCATAATCTGAAAGGACAAATGAAAATCGTAGATGATTAAAATGGCTATTACAAATCAACAGCGGACACAATGTGTTCTTTGATATGCTACAGTAAATTTGAGAGTGTTAAAAGAGTTCAAAGGGAAATTCGACGTGAGTGCAGTGTGCGTAATGTACCTAAATATGATTCCATAATGTTGTGGTATCGAACATTTGTATAAACAGGTTCTATATTGAAAAGATATGCAGGAGGTCGCAGGCGAAACACAGTACGAGAAGCAGCTATCTCTTGGCTTGGCCCCCAAACTCCCCAGATCTAACCCCTCTTGTCATCTTCGTGTAGGGTTTTGTTAAAGACATTATCTATTCACAGAAACCCAGGAACATTGATGATCTGAGAGTAAAAATTACTCAAGCTTTTCAACAAATCACCCCTCTTATGTTACAACGGACATGGGCTGAATTGCACCACTGTTATGAGTTGTGCAGGGTGCGCAATGGGGGTCATGTTGAGCTCTGAGGAATCTCCCATCTTTCAGTGTTGTATGCACAAAGTTTCAACAAATAAAGTTCAGTAGTAAATGTTTTACGGTGTTTTTATTTTATCCATACCCAAACGGATCAACCTGTACTTCTCTCTAGTGATAAGAATACTTTCCGCACGCTGACGTTTAACAGTCAATTTTTAACACGCTTGCCTAGCTTTAAAAGACCCTACTTTTAGGAATCTCTGTCTAAAAATTACTCAAGCTTAACATAAAAGGGGTGATTTGTTGAAAAGCTTGAGTAATTTTTACTCCACCATTACTTTATTCCCTCTCTATTTCTCTTTCGTTTCCGTCTACTCTTTCTCTTCATTACTTGCTTCTTTCTGTGTGTTTCTTTGATTTTGTTTTTCTTCTATTCTTGCTCTTCCTTTGTTTAACTATTCTTAATTTATATCTTTCTTCTTTTCATTCGTTCCTCAGTGTCTCCTTTACAAAAGCTATTACTGTAACTTACTGTAAACTCTGAGCTGAAGCAACGCAAGTTAATACGCATAGACACACAAAGTGTCTAGAACTCTGGAGAGTATAAGAAAGAACAATTTCCGAACTTGCCTAATCGATCAAATTTATGACAAGGCAATGTGTGAGGAAGAGACAGCACTTCGCCTACGTTCGAGTTCAGAAATCCTTCACGCACCGAGTAATATAAAACACCAGCTAGCATGCCAAGGCCTCCAGGACAAGGATGCGACCTCACAAGGATGTACATTATTTTAGATAAGTGATTCAGAATTACGATAGTTAACGACTCCCGCCAGCATAATAGATGTCCCATAGAGTTCAACTGTTTTGTCGACGTCAAGGTATTGTTAAGGCGGGAAAAGGACAATGACTCGAACGTACGTTTTGCTTTTACATAACTTTACCAGTAGACTATACAGAATGATTTAGAATAACAGTTAAACATTTTATTGGAATATTTTGAGATTGGGAATGAGTAATCAAGGAGATCTTACTTTTCGGAAAAGGGCAATAAAGTTTAAATAACTAGGAAGATATACAAAAGTTTATAACTTTAGCGTTCATTTGACACATAATTGTCTTGCTGTTGTTGTGGAGTGGTGATAAGTAGTAATAGTATCTGGTCATTCCAAAGCCATTTTATACTTAAAAACGTTATAAATGTTATAATATTTTAGGTAGAAGAAAACAATGTGTTTGGTATTTACAAACTTTGAGAACACATCCGCTGTTCTCTTGTTCAACAAACACTATTCTTTCTACGACACCAGGCACAGTATTTTTGCAGACAAAATGTCTTGGAATATTCCCAAGAGATAGTATATTCATATTTCAGTTTCTGTAGGGTTCTTGGGTGTGCCACGGAAACTCCTTCTTTAACCCTCTCAACTTAGCTGTTCTAGAATTGAATGCTACATATCTGAGGTCTTTTTTGACCCCAAGAATATATTTTGTTGTTAATAATATTAGGATATTTTATAGCTTAATATAGTTTTATAAACAATGTAGGTAAATTGAAAGTTTTTATTACACCTAGATTTTACTCACTATGTTTAAACAATGAATGAATGAATGAATGAATTTAACCCACAACAACAACAACAACAACAACACACATACACGACACATCCAATCATCCAACACAACACAAACAAGCTGCATTCCGAACAATGGTACACAGAATACTCAACATACCAATGAACCAACATGACTACAAAGAAGAGCTAAACACAATCAAATACATAGCACAAGAAAACGGGTACAACCCCAGCATAATAAGAAAGACAAAACATAATCTCAAAAAAACATAAGAATACAATACAAACACAAAAACACAAAAAATACATCACACTAACATACGAAAACAAAAACACACATAAAATTGCAACCTCATTCAAGAAATTAAATTACAACATCGCATACAGAACAAATAATACTCTGCAAAAACATATCAACACACAAACAACAGAAACAAACAAATACAACCACACAGGGGTATACAAACTCAAATGCAACACCTGCAACAACTTCTACATAGGACAGACAGGCAGATAATTTCAAACACGTTACAAAGAACATATCACAGCCATAAAAAGACTACAAAAACTTTCACATATGCAGAACACATAAAAAATGCTAAGCAAACGTACAGAGACATAAACACAGAGATGGAAATTCTACACATCCAACCAAAAAGCCAGAAACTAAACACACTAGAACAATATGAAATATACACACACACAAAAACACATCCAAATGAAATTCTCAACACACAACTCAATTTCAGAACACACACACTCTTTGACTCCACATTACACTACACAAACACACCCACACAGGAAACACAAACAAAAGGCGCCAAGACCAGTAACAACCAGTTCTGATCATAGCTAATAGCAGGCTAAAACATGTTAACAAGATAATATAAAATTTAACACAAGAAAGACAAATAATACGTTTTCCGAAATGATATAGTGTTAAAAGTTGTGTAATCAAGATGTATAATTTAATTAGTTTAATGACAGATTATTTAATCTGTATCTGTGTTTTTATTTTTTAAATTACCAGAGAACTCATTCATTGTCCTTGAAATAAAACACAAAAAAGAAACTGTTATTGCATCAAGTGTTGATTAATTAATTTATGAACATAATAATTAAGTTCCAGTAGAAAGGAAAAGAAGTTGTTATTGCATCAAGTGTTAACTATTATGTTTAGAAATTAATTAATTAAGTTTCATTACCTGCTGCAGTAGAAAGGAAAAGAAGTTGTTATTGCATCAAGTGTTAATTATTATGTTTAGAAATTAATTAATTAAGTTCCATTACCTGCTGCAGTAGAAAGGAAAAGAAGCTAATTTTACACATATAAATAATTACTCTTGAACCGACAACATTTTACCCATAGCCTACATGACAGTTTATGCTGTATTTATTTCATTTGTTCACTTTTCAAAGTATGTATTCACTTGCTTACAACAAAATACTATCACTGCAAAATAATTTTGACTAAAAAATAAAAACGTGTTCTATAGCTGGGGTCATCCACGAACCCAAGCAATAAACATGAAACCAATAATCAATATATTATAATTTTATTATGAACTAATAATTGTAATTGTAAAGGAAACTAAAGTAACCATATCTAAGTTACTGGAACGTTTTGGATTATATGGATGTAGATATTAACAATAAAAGATTGTGTGGGGTCAGAAGAGATCCCAGGTAAGTGTCGAGGGTTAAGGTAATCCCACAAACAAAAGTCGGCCGGACTGAGATTTAGAGATCGGCGATGTCATATTGTTTGATGACACGATTTCAAAAGATCCGTGTAATTAATTGTTTTGCAGGGATGTAGATGTGGGGCAGTGCGCCATCTTGCATGGACATTATGTTTTCCAGGTCGTGATTCCTCAGTATAGGGGTGACGAAGTTCTGTAGTATACTGTAGCAGCGCTCCTCGTTTACTGTGACAGTCTCTATTATTCCATTTTGTCTTTTTGGAAGAAATATGGATCAATGATTAATTTCGAAATGAAACTACTCCATATCACAGTGACTATCACGAACACCTTGTTGAATTAAAACCCGAGGTTCATTTTCAGACCAAATTATGCAATTAATCCACCACTAAGAAAAATGTTTGCTTCGTCTGTCCAGGAAACTTTATCCAGGCAATTATTATTAGACTAAGTTGAATATCTGCTAACACAAATAAATCAGAATCATATCTTTTCTGCTTGTCACTTTCTTTGAGTGCGAACGCTGATTTCAATTTCTACGGGTGCGGACTCAGATGTTTTCTTAGAATTCTCCAAACTGTTCTATAACTTACCTGATGGACACCTGACTAACACTAATTCCATAATACTTATTTCTACTTATTTCATTACTTATCTGAAGTAACTCAGCAACAGTAACATTGATTATAGTGGGGTTCATGTAACGTTATTTGCTAAGAAGCTATAGTTTGACAACTTCAAGTGAAACCCCGTAAAACACGCCAACTTCTGGAATCTCTTTCTTTCTTTCTTCTCTCGCCCTCGCTCCTCGTCATTCAGTCACCAATCACCACGTAAATATCTGAGAGGGTGTGTGCGGGCATCGCGACCAATAGAAGAACCACTCTCCAGTATTACCGCAATAACGGATTCTTCATTTTTACCTCGACTGTCGGCTAGAAAGGTTCCATTATGCTAGCATTGCAGGCAACTAGTCAACCTTTTAATGCTTTTGTTAGCAGGTTTGACAAACTGTGAGTGGACCTGCAAGTACATAGTGCATAGTGCTCTCTCCCTCCCCCCCCCGTGCTTTCTCACTTGCTCCTCCCCAGGACAGCCAGCGCTCACGTAGTAACTCGGTCAGGGTTTCAGTTCAATTTGTCAATCTATATATGACCGTCTTTTCAGTGTTGTTATGAGATATCACCAAAGCAGGTAAAATCAAAATGCTACATACTGAAACAATAATACCAATTATTATTTATTTACTTATTATTTATTGATTGATCTTATACAGAGCGTGCGCTTACGTAATGTAGATCGATCGGGCGGCGCGCGACCGGCACGAAGGCCACACAACACTTGGAAAACCGTCTCTCCCTTACGTTCGGCAGTCCAATTCAGTCTCTCTGTAGGAGTGGTTGTGTTGACTTTAGATTGCTTGTTATTCTTCTGATTGTGCTAGTGAAGTGTTTAGATTTAGGAGTGGTCTTTTGCTGCTGTTGCTATGTGGAACGGTCACATTAGAAAATTTTCTTGCAAATCATCTTTTTGCCTTTCCGCAATCACTCTTTTTCAGATAAGCTACTACCTTGAAAATTCTTTGCTGTAATGTAAATTTCTGTGGTGCCATATGAGAAAGCTAATCTAAACAATTCACTAACACAATCAGAAGAATACCATGCAGTCTAAGGTCAAAACAATCTCTCTTGAATCTAAATGCTACACTAACACAATCAGAGGAATAACACGCAATCTAACGTCAACACAACCACTTCTAAATCTAAACGCTTCACTAACAAAATCAGAAGAATAACACGCAGTCTAATGTCAGCACAACACAATAAGAAGAATAACACGCAGTCTAACGTCAGCACAACACAATAATAAGAATAACACGCAGTCTAACGTCAGCACAACACAATAATAAGAATAACACGCAGTCTAACGTCAGCACAACACAATAAGAAGAATAACACGCAGTCTAACGTCAGCACAACATAATAATAAGAATAACACGCAGTCTAACGTCAGCACAACACAATAATAAGAATAACATGCAATCTAACGTCAAAACAACCTCTCTTAAATCTAAATACTGTACTAACACAACCGGAACCTTTTATACGAATGGTTCAGAACCATAGTGGGCCAAGCGCCATTTACTAAACCGTAGAAAAGAAGGGTTAAAATGAAGTTATCACCATAATTCAATGGAAACAAATAACAGGCAATATGAAATATACAATTCAAACTAAATTATATGTCAATCTTCTTTAAACTATGGTATTTACTTAACTTTAACCCTTGCTTTCTCCGTTTTTAATAAATGGCGCTTGGCCCACTATGGTTCTGAAGCCTTCATATGCAATAGAGAAAATGAATGTGTATCTTCCTGGGTAGAAAATTATTTCGTTGATGTTTGTTCTTTGATAAAAGTGTGGGAAAATAAACTACAAACAATATATCATTCGTAACATGATTAAGGAACTGAATTGTTACGAAACGCTTAAAAAGTATCATCATCCATTCTATAACGTTTAAGACCCATTAACCTGTTCCTATCTCAGCACTAATAGAATTGGTCTCTCCCCATCTTTTTCGGCGGTAATTTTATTTTTCGGCATTCCAAATCGTTTACTTCCTATTATCTTATCCAGGTTATGCGTCCAGCTAGTTCTTTGAGATTTATCAGCAATACATATTTCCTCACGGAAAGTTACGAACCTGTTCACGGAGAATTCCAGTGATAGGGCTACTACCTCACAGCCTTTAGACTTTCAGCGGAATTTCTCAGGTTACCATTCCATCTTGTAAATTTGCCTCGGCTTTTCCTACACCTTTCATTTTCCAGTTCTAAATTATTTCAGGACATGGATTAGTCTATAGTAATGTCACAAGAGGTCTGAGGTTTGCCGATAAATTCATGAGCTAAGCGTGTGGATTTATTTGGGAAATCTCAGACCTCGAGTGACATTTTTCAGGACTATTTCGTGAATAAAATAAAAAATGTAAATAATATATCCCTAAAATTCGCTCACAAAATGTTAATAGTTGTATATTTATGAATACTTAACCTATTCAGACTTTGTGACGTCGAAATAGATGAATAACGATTACTGCAATAAATAAATTCAATGTTATTCAGTAATGGCAATTGAGAAGAGCGAAATACAGATTTGAAAATGTTAATTACATGTACTGCGCTTTTCTCTTGTTATTATAACAGAAATACGTTTTCATTATCTGTTGAAATCATAATTTAATTTAAACATTTTATAGTATAATTACAAATAACCTGTTTAATACATTAATTAAATGAACAATTGTTACGAAGGAGTGTCATTTTCTTTAGATACAATGGACATGGAATTAGAAGAAGACGATGTAGATGTGGAAGAAGGATTTCACACTTTATTTAGTACAATGGATTCATGCTCAACTATTCACGTGGAAACAATTGGCGACACTGACTAAACAAAAGAACGGCCATGCGATAAATTGATAGTGCTAAATCGAACTGCAGAAATTATCGCGATGTATGACTGTGATTGGTTGGAATTCAAAATTTCATTACACTTCATTGGCCGAAAATGGAATGACATTATATAAACGAAATAGTCAGAATAATGTTCAAATTAGATTTTCTCATCTGATTGGGAAACAGTTAGGATAAGCCAAGGGAAACAAAAAATTAGTAGGGAATTTAAGAAAATCTCATTGATTGCGCGAAACGCCTGTACTCGAATTAAAGCAATAAAACACAATATGTACCTATCTTCTTTAACACTGTAGTATATTTTATTTGATATATGAGGGCTTCGGGAGTAAAACATGGTAAGTGACGTAAGGGGGGGCAATTAAATATCTTTAAGGTAAAGAACTAAACTTTTGAGTTTCTCTTTCCATTGGTACTATTTTCATACACCTCAGATTCATAACGTAAATTATATGTGTTCGAAACCAGAAAAGTCTTTTGTAGGAGCCCTGTATTATTTACCTAACAAAAAGTCTGAAATCTCCGGGGAGGGGAAGTCGAAAGTTTTCCCCCGAGCCACTCTCTAAATTCATCACTGATTTGAATACAAATTTGTGTATTCTAAGGTTTTTTTCTCTTTTCTTGCACTAGTTTGGAAACAAAATCCGAATACGGAAGTGCAGACCAGAGTTCGCTCCGGCTGTCACGTCTATTAATGTAGCCCAGTATGGATTTATGAGCGGCGCGCGGCCCGCGGCTGTCTAAACAAACGCAATCAACATGACGTGGTGAGACTTCTGACGCAACGCGAGCCGCGTCTAACGTCAGATCCTGCGAATGGCTGATACGATCTCCTGACGTGGTGACAGGCACTGACCCTTCACCTAACCCCCCCGTGGTTCGTTCGCTATATTTGAACAGGACAGGTCGGCGACTTGTCTGATGTTTTGGCACACGCAGGCGTCCTGTTTCTTTGTTATGGATGCTTCATGTTGCTCACCAGTTGCACGATGGGATAATTGACTACAAAATGGCGCTTGTATAACAACCATTTATAAATAAATAAATACTGTAGGTCTAAATAAATAAATAAATAGGTCTAAATAAATAAATAAATAAATACAGTAGAACTTGGTTATAACGACATCCAAGGGACCTTAAAAATTATGTTGTTATAAACGAGTGTCATAGTAACCGAGATTCACATTATCAATCTAGTGAGGTGGAAAAAGAAAAATAACAAACTTAGACTTATTTTGGATTTATGTATTGACTTTTAACCTACAAGAACATAATAAAATACACGTAGGCCTACAATTATAAATACAGTATTTTGTATTAAAACAGTTTGTTCAGTACTCACCAAACTACTTTACATAGAAGTGAAGTAATCAGTCATTTTACTCCGTTGTCTTCTACTTGCCCAATACACACTTTCTAGGGCTAAATGACGTTCTGTGTTCACAATTTCAGTTGCAATTTCACTACTCCCTTCCCTAGCTTCATAGAACATGTTCATAATTCTAATGACTTCTAAGCGTCACTCACTTCTTTTAGTGGCCATACTGCGTTAAAATGCGTGTACTTAGTGAAAACTTCCTGTCGAAACTGAGCTAATACAGCATGAATTCGGGCAGGTTACATTGGGTAGGGAATCCGCCTGCATTCCAGAGGTCTATGACAGAAGGAGACTGTAAAGAATTTGTCAGGGTCAGATTTCAACAAAATATTTCTTAGAAAATTTTATTCCAAACTGAGGTTGAAAATGACGTTATATGCGAGGTAGACGCATATGCGTTTGTCGTATTAAGCAAGGTAGGAAAGCATATGTCTTATGGGGAATTAGTTGGGACTACAGAATATTTGACGTTATAGACGAGGTGTCGTACAAAACGAGGTCGCTATAACCAAGTTCTACTGTAAATAAATAAATAAATATGCCTAAATAAATAAATACTAAATTTAATGTAACAGTGATAGAAACGTGGATATGAAGAAGTGACGCAACCTCAGCGATATTTTGATACCATCACTACAGGCTGTTAGCCACGCAGCTGTGTTATGGAAGGGTTTATACATGAACTATTCGATGTTTCTTTCGTACTAAAATAGCATTTAATATCACTGTGGATGAATGTTCACCCTTGTTACCTTTTCCTTTGTAATAACAAATTATTTATAAATTATAAATGAAATAATAATTAAGAAAGTGTTACAAATATGAAATAGGGGTACAAATATGAAATATTTATTTATTTATTCTGATAGAGTTAAGGACATGAGGCCTTCTCTTCCACACTACGAGAAGTGACATACATAATGAAACAATGACAAAAATAGGAAAGTCATACTTAAATATAAAAATAATTTTCATGCACATTAACAAGCTTACATGGGCTATAATGAAATATTAACTAAACATGATACATAATTAAGTTATTTATAATTCATATCCTAATGCTACTTTATGATAGGCCTAAATGACAATTTATATGCACAGAATAACCTATAAAAATCAGCTAACACTCACAAATCAATTTCATGTAAAAGTATGTAATTCTTAATTCTTAATTTAAAATTGTGTGATATACGACCTGAAACGTGTTGTATTTTAGCGGAGGCCTTCAAAATTACTACGCACTGATACTCTCTTTCACGGGAATGTGTTAGTTTGCAGTTAGAAGCTGAACTGTTGAAACGTTTATCATTTTGCGTTTTCGGGGAAAGTGAAAATTTTGATTGTAAGTTCTTTTCTTGAATACACATTGTTATTCCTCAATGTTAGAAATATTAATGATATTCTTAAAGAGAAATAATTTACGTTTATAGCAATCCATGTTTAATTGATTTCGTTTTTAAATTATGATATGTTTTGAGGTTATGACTTACAACATCAGTGTGTCACAAATATGAAAATACTATTATTATTAGTATTCCGTGTTTATACCCTGGTTTTCTGTTTCGTTAGTAGTGTTGGCACCTGTAAGAAGAGGGAAAACCTCACCTTCCAACAAACTTAGAAAAAGTGGAATGAAAAGGCATTGCAAGGAGCCATAAAACAACTTCGAAAAAAGACTTGAGATACGATTAATTTCGATTCAGTTTTACGGTTGAGAAAACACCTTCTAATGAAACTGCTGAATCTTGTTCTGGAATTTTCCTAGTAGAGACCATTACTTGGAACATTTAGTGTAGAACTGTTTTCAGAACATGATGCTGATGATATGGCGTTGTTAGCAGAAGAGGAGATGATACTAACAATTAGGGATATGCTACTGCAGCTAAATAACAGCTGTGAGCAGTATGGAATAAAGATAAATTCCAACAAGATGAAGACCATGGTCATAGGAAGAAAAGTAAAGAAGGTAAACTTGAGAATTCTAAATGAGGCAATAGAGCAAGTGGACACCTTCAAATACTTGGGGTGTACTATAAGCAGTAACATGAGCTGCTGCCAGGAAGTCAAAAGGAGGATAGCAATGGCAAAGGAAGCTTTTAATAGAAAAAGGAGCATCTTCTGTGGACCTCTGGAGAAAGAACTAAGGAAGAGACAGTGAAGTGCTTTGTGTGGAGTGTAGCATTGTATGGGGCAGAAACATGGACATTAAGACGAAGTGAAGCGACTAGAAGCATTTGAAATGTGGATATGGAGGGGGATGGAGCGTGTGAAATTGACAGACAGAATAAGAAATGAAGCTGTGTTGGAAAGAGTGGTTGAAGAAAGAATAATGCTGAAACTGATCAGAAAGAGAAGAAGAAATTGGCTGGGTCACTGGTTGAGAAGAAACTGCCTACTGAAGGATGCACTAGAAGGAACGGGAGAAGAGTTCGGGGCAGAAGAAGATATCAGATGATAGACGACACTAAAATATATGGATCATATGAGGTGAAAAAGAGGAAGGCAGAACATAGAAGGGACTGGAGAATGCTGGGTTTGCAGTGAAAGACCTGCCCTTGGGCAGAACACTATGAATGAATGACGTTCGAATTTCACCCTTAACTGTTCATGCTTAGAGTATCATAATGGTATCGAAAGATGTGCATATAGTCTAAACTGACAGGCGTTTCATAGTACTACCACAGTCTAGTATATACAGTCACGAAGCTCAATACGTAGAGAATATGCATCCATAGATAGTTGCTAACCACTAGGATCGCTACTAATCGCCTCATCACAGACAATGCGAAATAGTACCGGCACAGTCTATTTTTCCTAGTACTCTCAACAACTCAAGCTTCGTAAAACATCAAACCGTAAAATACGTGACACATTTATGGAAAAACTATAAGAGCAAGGAAAAAAGTAAATAGGGCGCTATTTCACTTGCATTTTTCTAAACAAATATCAAAATATTTACACGTAGCCTATACTCCTCCCACCCTGTAGACCTATAATATGCGAATCCTTTGATTTTTCTTTTATCAGCATTTAATAATCACCTCCCATTAATGTTCTCACTATTACATTTTCCTTTGTAATAACAAATTATTTAAAAATAAAATACATATGGGATAATAATTATAAACTCAATAGTAATAGAAAGAAGTGACGCAGTCTTGGTTGCAATGGTTTAATTTTTTATCAGTCACGCTCACTTATACCGTAGATCCCAGAAGGGTTATATGTAATATGTGAATTCCTTTATGTTTCTTTCATTAGCATTCAATAATCCTCGAGCATGAATATTCGTACGTGTTACCTTTTTCTTTGTAATAGCAAATTATAAATGAATTACAATGGAATAATAATTATAAATACAACAGTGACAAAGAAGTGACGCAACCTCCACGATAACTGTAATGGTATTATTTTTGTTTTTATCACTACATGCTGTCAGTCACGTAACTTGCAGTGTTATGGAGGGTTATATACATAAGTAGGCGAAAATAGAACAACTTCGAATGAACTCTCTCTAGGAAATGTTCCAGGTTTGTCCCAATTCTTTCCTACTCATAGTACATAAAAATAATCGTGTAATGAATGCCTATATTTCGAAACATAACGTCTTTGTAAACATTGGTTTGTGTATTAATTTGAAAATAAACCTTCATAACTCCTCAGAATTACGCTTTCTTCATACCTAATGTCAGAGAGACACAATAAGCTGTATCACTTTGATCTGGATGGGCATTGCTCCCACATGACCCTCTGTCTTTGTCTATGCCGGTAATCATTGTGAAATCTTTGGTGTTTTTTATATGAAAGGACATTTAATATCACCATGTTTGAAGTTAATTGGTATTACTATTAATTAATTAATAGTTTTCTGCCCAAGGGCAGGATCTTTCACTGCAAACCCAGCATTTTCAAATATTTCCTATTTTCTGCCTTCCTCTTAGTCTCCGCATATGATCCATATATCTTTAATGTCGTCTATAATCTGATATCTTCTTCTGCTTCAAACTCGAATTATTATTATTATTATTATTATTATTATTATTATTATTATTATTATTATTATTATTATTCGTTTTTAGGCTTTCGTGGTCAATGTGATCAGAAATAAATTTTATGTAGGCCTATTCCACTAATACGAAAATTGTAAATTGTAATTTTGTAACGTAAAGCACAAACGATAGAAAATCTCTCCGAGATTTATTCTGTCACACTTGTAAATTCAATGTTGCGTCATCTGACTTACCAGAGTTTTCTCCTGTACTCTTCAATTGGTAGTAATGGAATACGGATTTCCATTCATAAGAAACTGTATCTTCCTTCACACACTTTTTAAATGGGTTATTTCATTCTTTTGTAAAATTTATTTGACTCCATTTTGATTAGTTCAACTGATAGATTTCCCGGGTCGGGTGCTTTATTATTTTTCATGGACTTCATACATCGTCGTACTCCCTTAGCGTCAACTTCTATATTGATTTCATCCACTTGAGAAGTTTAAAATTTTATATTTTCTGTAAGTAACACCTCGTAACACTTTCTCCACTCTTTTATTCCTATTCGGCTAATTCCTTCTTTATCTTTATTTTTAATGCGAATATTTCTTAAAAATTTCTGACACTTTATTGACTCTTAATGTTTTCTCTACAATTTCAGTGCAGATGTTTTGCCATAGTTAGTTTCTTTTTTTTTATTTCCCTGCATCTACAGTAGAACAAAATTCTATTCTGACAAGACTGTAGTGTGTGTAGATAGTCACTTTTGATAAACTGCTTTCTTTTCCTTAATCGGTATCTCGTTTTCTCAGTCCATCAAAGGGCACATATTTTTTTTGTGTTTAGTAGAGTAGGTTTATCTAGGGCTCCTTTCGCTGCTTGGCAAGAAAAGTACTTCAGATTTTCATGCACTTCATTAGCCGAATTTCCCATAACTTAGCCAAGCGTTGTTGATGGAGGAAACTTACGGATTCATCATTTGAGGCGTTCAGAGCTAAAGTGGATCAAGTCCATGAGACGTAGTTTTGAGATAATAGGACTTAAAGTTAACTTGCTCTAGTGGATTATCTAATTTCACTAAATAATTTTATTGCTGCATTCTCAAATTCTAAATTTTTAAAAATATAAACAATTGTGATGTTAACTGATGCAACGCTTTGGTGACTTGATCGACTATGGCTCAGAACATCGTGAATAAATAATCTGAGCCAAAAGTGACTGGTGTCACCTACCGGCGAATGCTTGAAATTAAGACTTGATCCATTACTGCTCGGAAAAAATCCATCTTCACATAATCAGAAAATGAATTAAACTCAGTTTATGAAAATTTGTGACTTAATCCACTTTAACTCTGAACGCCTCCCCATTAGGTTAAATTTGCTCTCTTTGATATTTGAGCGTATTTCGCTACTTGTCGACGGTGCATTAGATTTATTGTAGATTGCTATTGAACTTTGAAAGAAAGATAGATTTTTTGATAAGATGAGATAGTGATCAGTGCCGCCTTCGGCACCTCTCATAACTCGTACACCTCGTACTTATAATCTGATGTTCTGATGTAGCCTACTCTATTACATAATTGATGATATACTGTAATTGACAATTTGGCTGAGCTCAAGTCAAAGATAACTTCCTTTGTGTTCGAATTAACCGTTTGCAGTTATTATATCACGTTAGTTGTTGGATGCCACATACGTAGGTTCATTTCCAGCCAGAGCCATGTATTGTAGTAGTAGAAGTGGTAGTAGTAGCAATAGCAGTAGTAATAGCAGCAATAATAATAATAATAATAATAATAATAATAATAATAATAATCCGTAGCGCAATAACTCTAATAGAATCAAGTCCTTCCAGCCGATTGGAGATCTCATTTCCACCTACTTCGCAAAAGTGTATATTCTTCTGACTAGTAGGCTACAGAGCAACGTGTGGTCAGCACATTGATCTTGAGCTGTTGAAGCAGGTTTGCTTGACCTTGTTACGTTATTGATTGTAGCTTCCCGCTTTCTTCATTTTAGAATGTATGTATGTATGTATGTATGTATGTATGTATGTATGTATGTATGTATGTATGTATGTATAGCTCACCCATCGTCGAGTAGTTAGCCTCTCTGCCTTCACCATGGTGACCCGTGTTCGATCTCCGTCTGGGTCATGAAACGGGCGTTGTGGTTTTTTTTCGGAGTTCTCCCGTTTCCCCTCACTATTATCATCATCATTCCACCAATATTCCGCAATCATCATCACTTTACGAGATACCGAGCTAGGCCTCCGGAGGAATTAAACATTGGCTGAAAGTTGTGTTTAATAAAGAATATAATTACTGATTTCCAGTAAAAGATTTTTTTTAATTAAAATTATTATATTCCGTCTGCATAACTCCTAGATAAATTGACTCGTAGATATCGAATATGGATAAATTCCGTCCAGAAGGTTAGGACGTTAGTAGAAATGGTTGTACACTGCTGATGACAATCTCAAAACCACCTTTCCTGTACTAGGAGTTCTGTATAGGCCTTCTCATTTCTTTGAAAATCTCGAAATGCATTTTTTTTGCAGAATCACGACATTTCATATCGTCGTTGTTCCTGCAATAACTCCTATGTGACATATTTATCGATTTTCAGATTTTTGCTCTATTAAATAACTTAAATAGTGATACAGCAAATAATAAAATCTTCTATATGTAATTATATTTCTTTCTTTCGAAAATGTAAGAATTCACAATCCCCTTTGTACGGCTGCCATAGGATAAATTAATGTTTTTTTTCCTCCTATTGAAAAATTGTATATTTTGCACATAGGAATTATTGCAGGAACAACGACGATATAAAGAGAAATAGTGCATTCTATCCGAAGTCTGTTATTTCGAGCTTCGACCACAGTCTAGTATGTATAGTCACGAAGCTCAGTACGTAGTAAATATGCATCCATAGGTAGTTTCTAACCACTAGGATCGCTAATATCGCCTCATTACAGACAATGCGAAATAGTACCGGCACAGTGTAGTGTTCCTAGTACTCTCAACAACTCAAGCTTCGTGACTGTATATACTAGACTGTGCTTCGACTGTGTAGACTACTTGCCCTACAAATTCTCCTTGCGGAGTGCTGACGCGAATGTTATCGCGGCATTTCCATGTTCAGCAGGATAAACAGCGATAACCCCATCAGAGCAGGATTCCGGCATTGGCAATGGTCAATTTCTAGAGAGACATCGATTACAAGCAGCTGCGACGTCTCGCGCTATATAAACACGCAGCTTTGTATTTCATTGCCAATTGTCAACAAAGGAAAGTCCGGAAACAACGGAACAGAGGTTAGAAATTGTTGTTTGCGAGTCGTTGCTAGATAACAGCAACATATGCATACTGCGGCACTTGCTGCGTGCGTGTATACTGTGAAGAATTTGAGAGAATGTAGCCTGTACGTACAGAAACAGCTTATATGTACAGTATAACTTACTAGTGGCGAAACGTGAAATTTCTTCTGGAGAAGCGGAATCGCTAAGACAGTAATAATAATAATAATAATAATAATAATAATAATAATAATAATAATAATAATAATAATAATAATGCCTGCCTGACCTCATGTTCGTTTCTCACTGTTCAAATGGAAGGACAGATATGTAATTACTACAATATTATAGGTCTCGCAAGCAGGGAATACCGACGAAAGGAATGCGAATGAAACAATGTGATACGGAAGAGCGGGCGACAGGAAAGGTCACGAGGTAGCTTGAATGATATTCAAGAGTACAGTCGGAAGAGAAATGACATCGATAGATTCAGTCTTGCGTTGTGATAGCCTAGATGCCCTAGATCATCGGCAGCACTTTGAAGAGAACAACCGCCAGGATCGCCACCCGTCCGCCGTAAACGAACACGAGATGGCAGCACAGTCGCTAATGCAATTTAAATGGGTATTATGACGTGACTCCTTATGTGACAACTAGATGGCAGCGTAGTAAACCTGACAAAAGTTGTTAACCTCAAAGCCTATAACCCCGACATATCTGTTACATATATGATCTAGGGTGATAGTTACATTACGACTTTAGTTTGTTCCATTGCATGTGAATACGTGTCTTGTATCGCACGGTATTATTATTTCATTCTTAAACATATGTTGCGCATTTAATTAGCTACGAATTTTTCTCTTGCTACGTCCTTTATTTCCACAGCAATGTCCTCATTTGTTTATCTTCTTGTAAGAGACAGTACTTCCATCGGCCCGCACCTCTCGACCCTTCAGCGTGCCTACATACACACGTCAAAACAGACAGCAATGCTACCATTGCTTTTCGGTAATCGTTCCTTGCGCGAGCTATACAAATATTCCAGTGTGCACTGTATTCGCCATCACTACACTTCCAGATCCAATCTCACTTTTTGGTCCATCCGTCATTCGTTTTTTTCTTAGCGTTTCTTGGCTACACTTATGTTATAACTGCGGTATGAATTTAATTTAATTTCATGATTATTAAAACCAATTACAGTATTCGTGCCTAATCATTTGCACTATATGAGAATTATTCAAATTACTAAAAAAAAAATAATAATAAAAAATACATACAGAAAGATTGAAAAAATTATCTCATCGGCAGTGATCGAACTATAGGGAAGTTAATAATATACACAGGAGGATCGAAAAGTAACGCACAATTTCTTGTGGCAACGTATTTTAATAGGTAAGCAAAACGAAATAATGCACAAGAAAGCTACAGGTTTTACCTATTTTTCAACACAGGAACAAAGTCTCTCGACACATTTCTCCAATCGTGACACCAGATTCAGAACACCTCGTTCATAAAACTCCGTTTTCTGGGCGTATAACCACCTGCGCACGACTGATTTCACTTCTTCATCAGAACCGAAGCGTTGGCCTCCTAGGAAATACTTCATTGATCCGAAGACGTGAACGTTAGACGGTGCGAAGTCTGGACTGTAGGGTGAATGATTGCGGTTTCAATACCTCTGGCATTGGGTGGTGTTGCAGCGGTCACTGTTCGGACGGAACGTGCTTCGTTGGTGGTCCTCTTCGAAGAACCTGCACCACCTGGAGATGTTGCTACGGTTCAGACACCATACACATTCAACATTTCCTTTTGAATTTCACTCGAATTTTTTCGTTTTTCCCACAAAATAGAAAACGGACTACACAAGTAGATGATGCTAGCACACACGCCATTTTCACTCGGTCAGGGTGACACCTGATCGAGCCATTGCTGTCTGTAGCGCAAGATTAAAACTGTCTGCCTACCAACTTTGAACGTCCTAACCGAAATAGTATTCCGTAAAAAAGTGTTGTGCGTTACTTTTCGATCCTCCCTTGTAATTATTGCTACTGTGCCGATTATCTCCCCCCCCCCCCTTTCCGATATAAGACAATCAAAGCACACAGAAAAATACGCATACAGTATATATGCATATGATATATACAGTAGAACTCCAATTATCCGAACTCCAAATATCCGGATCGCCAATTATCCGGATCACGTTTCAGGACAGTGTGAAATTGTTTATTAAAAGAAAATGGCATATATTTTGTTTTTTATTTCGTGTATTGCACATTATATAAGTATAGTTCTGTTCTGTTTGGAATATGCGGAGTTCTTATAATTTTAATCCATTTAAAATACTATTTTGTTTGAATGTGTGTAACTTTGTTCATTATAAACTGTAGGCTTATAGTCATTTTGTACTTTTAACACATGCAGTAGCTTACTACCGTTGTTTCTAGACTCTTTTCATTTCCGAGCCAATTATCCGAATTCCTGCATATCCAGATCATATTACCCCCCCCCCCCATTAGTCCGGATAATTGGAGTTCTACTGTATAATATAATCGTGTACACGGTATGTTAAAAAACCTACATAAACACTGACACATAAACTCTGACTTCTCAGTACGGGCGGTTGCCCCACTATCCCCCTCCCTGCGGGAATTCCAGAGGTAGATTCGTCTGTCGTCCCTCTTATAGTAAGGCAGAAAACTTTCAACAATCGCTGCTCACGCTATTTTATTTCGACTAGTGATGTCAATAAGAGAGTCATGAAAATAACTATAAACTTTTTAACCCGAGAAACTGAATTAGTAAATTAGGTGTGTCACAATATCAAAAATATCCAAGCAGTATTCTTATTATAACACTGCCAGCACTGGAGTTTATGTAGATACTGTAATAAATTTGTGCTGAAAGAAGTTTAATTTGTTGTTATTATTATTATTATTATTATTATTATTATTATTATTATTATTATTATTATTATTATTATCCGTAAAGAGAAACTACTGTATTGGAAACTTACTGAATAAAAGATAGCAGAAGCTAAATAATAAATTAAACAGAAAACTTCACAGACAAGATGGATGTGATGTTTACGTAACAAAAATCGAAAATGAAGTACACGATGCTTATAAAATGATGGATCTTTGAAAGACGCATCATACATCTGCAATGCTTGGAAAAAGTGGCATAAGTCAGTTTCCACAAACATTTTTTATTAATTTATTGACAGCTTATGGAACATCTGCTCGCTTGGGAAAAGAGACATAAGAATTTCTCCCCTTACAATAATTCATACAGAAGAAAATCAAATCGACATAAACCAGTGTGAAGACAGTTTTTTTCCTTCTCCTGTAAAATTAACATTTTTGACTTGTACCAATTTCCCCGAGCACTACAGATTTATTAATAAAGTTAAATGCTAAAAATTATTTACATTCTATAAAAGTGATGGTTGCAGAAATAAAACAACGGTCTAATGAAATGCCAGTGATGAACTCAGAGTTTACGGAATGTGAAGAATTAGGAATAGCCTTTAATAAATGCAAGGGAAAACATTGGGAAGCAATGATTCAAGTAGTAAGCTATATTAAGTAATCGTATATTAAAAAGATTAAATTTTAAAATTTCAAAACAAATATGTTGACTACAAGAGAAACCTGTTAAAAATGGAATCTACCAATATTTAAACCAATATTTAGAAATAAGGGCTACCAAAATTTGATAATTACAGCGGCATATTTTTGCTGAATGATAAGTATGAGCTGAATCAGGAACACGAAGATTAATCTATGTTAGAACTGTTAGTAGTATTCCAGTAAGATGAACAGTCAAGGTCACATTCATAGACATTCTTAGCGCGGGCTTCCGATGGATGATCAGCGACCTAACGTTTTTCGTATTCATAAACCAGTGTTAGCGATATGATATATGATATGAATCATGTACAATCACTCCATAGCCGGGGCTAGTTTAGCACGCTCGTAGCGCGGGCTAGCGAAATGTCTATGCATAGCACCCTCAAGGTTTAGAGTTGGAAGTAGTATGTTGATAATGTTTTTGTTCAGTAGCTCGTAATTGAAAAACATGAGGAGTACAACAGATGATCTACTTATCCTGTTCATCGAATATGTTGGAACTTAAAATAAAATGAACAAAATATACACTGGTAAGTTTTACAGTGAATAATGTTCCACACTACTTAATTAAATTAATTAAAAACGTACATGAAAGTTAAGAAATAAACGTAGTCGAAACAAATCTGTCAAAGATGGAAGAAGTAAATCCAAAGGTCCGAAAATACTGCAGTATGTCGCTTCTGACACTTATTATCTATATTGACAATGCAGTCTTAGTTACCGCTCTCTTACAAACACTTTCAAAAGCAAATTAGCTCCTCGTAAATATAAATTACACATTAATAAATAACACTAGCCTGTGAATTTCAACTTTGTGTTTGTTGCCTAAACTAAGTAATGTGATTTTATATAATGTCGATGTGCTGAATCCGAATTTTCAATCCGTTTGCTTCTATCACGTCAGGTTTGTTTGCAAAATCACTTTAAATGTATTTTATAATTACGTGAATTTCATCACCAACTTTTTCATTTCACTTTTTTATTTCAAATTCAAAAACAATATTTAAAAGACACAACTTGCTGAAATTATGTGTAGGGTTGTTCATACATGTCACTAGAGTACTTTTGCTTTGTTTTGTCTTGTTTACTTCACTATTGGATGTATAAATTAGAACAATGTATCACACAAAAAATTATACCATTTGCTTCTTAGTTGAGAAAGTCCTCCTGTTCCTCTTTCTTTTATGTTTCTCTTCAGGTAGTTCACGTTTTAACATCCAACAATAATCATCAAGCATACTGATGTTCCCGCGTCCCTGGTACCTTCTTTCGAACTCCTGCAGATCCTTGTGAAATCGTTCATCTTACTCTTAGCTCAAAAATCCTAGATTTTCGGCGAAATAATCTAGCTGAGAAAACATAAAATTTTGTTACTCATGTTACAACCAAATTCATTGTATGCTGCAAGCATGTTAGCCACAATGTTTCGGTAATTAGGATCCTTGTTGCCAAGAAATTTTAAAACAACTTCACACAAAAAAAAAAAATCCATGCTGATTTCTCCTTTTCGTCCATACTGTTTTTAAATGCTGCACCAGACATGTACTTAAAACAGCCTCCTTCCTTATTTAAAGCTTTTACAAGCTGTTTCATTAAGCCAAGCTTGATGTGGAGAGATGGCAGCACAACTTTAGAAGAACTCACAAGGCTTTGGCGCACAACATTCTTACAACCGATTTCCAAATTTTGTCGAGGTGACCAGTCTTTCATAGTCCAGTGATCAACTCATGCCCTACTATCCCACAGGCAAAGAATGCATGGAAATTTGGTAAAACCAGAGTGTTGACCCAGGAACATAGTAAGAACTTTGTAATCATCACAAACTTGCCACTAGTGTTCTTATAGTCTAGTCGCAACAACAGCAGTTGCAAATTTGTGTATGATTTTTTTTGGGATCACTGAATAGGCAACGGGCACTGAACCAAAAATGTTTCCATTATGAAGGAGGAAATCCTTTAAACTTCGCTTCGAAGCATCAATGAACAGTCTCCATTCACTTAGGTCATAGTTTGGAAGTCCAAGTTTTAGCATAAATTCTTTCACATTACTGCAATATACAAGATTATCATCTTCGGAGAAAAAGTATTTAAAGCCTATTTCACGTTGTCAGTACCAATAGAATGATGTTTGTTTAAGATTTTCTGGTCGCACAGGGATTGGTACATTAAGCACAAGTAAAATGGCTGACCGAACAACTGAATACACGATTTGATTTTTATGTTTAGAATCGTACCCCTTTACATCACACGAACAGAAGTAGCAGTCATTACTATGGTTCGACTGCTCTCTCCAAACCATAAGTACTCCAAAAGATAGTAACGGTCTTCTCCAATTGATCAAATGACGAAATTCTTCAGTGAATACTCTACATACTTTGTGTGATGCCCAAGCTTTACTTTGGTCTCCAAGTTTGATTCCAAAATAGGCATGGTATGACTTTTTCACAAAATCTGTAATATTACACCTCTGCTTAGGCAATGTGTATATCCTACATAAGTTATATAACAAAAGTGGTCTGGATTATTTAGACATCCTCGATGCAACATGGTAAATACTTTCTTGCTGGACTAAAAATTTTCAACATTCTACTCCACAATAAAGCTTCAAACTGATTTCGCTTCGTTTCCAGATGAAACGCAGACTAATGAAATGTAAGAGAAACTAGACGAGTTGAGTTCAGTCTCTCACCAAGGAGTGGCTGACATTTCCGTCTTTCACAAATAAAAATAATGACAAGGCTGCACGTTATTTCGCCCTAACTTCCTTATGTGCTTGCACCCCCTATCTGCTAAGAAACATCCAGTGTCCTTGGTTTTCAATTGGGGCGCTGACATGGGAAAGGTAGTAACTGCCAAAAAACAAAATTTTTCAGGGGAAGCAAAAAACAAATTTATGAGCACTTTCTCACTTACATTATTGCAGAAACTGCTTTAAATGAAAGGTATACACTCATGTTTGTGTTACATATGAAATTTGAAAAGTCTGGCACAGATTTATCTGTGAAATCCTATTTTATGAAAATACAACATTGAAATCACTCCTTAGCCAAACTGAGAATTAACGTTATTTATACATTATGCACAATTTTTTCGGTAAAATGCATGATACTTTTCATCGAGGAAGTCTAACATAGATAACAAGTCTCTCTTTTTGGCATCAGGGACGACTGGTCTTCTTTCAAGGCGTTGCAAGCACTGCAAGTTAGTGATTGACGTTAATGACTGTCCTTTCTTAAAAATCCTGTGCTTTATCCACATTTCAAGGTCATTAAATGACTGTCTTGTTTTTATTAGAGGAAAATCAGCTCTTGAGAGTCTAATCCAGTTGAGGGTGCTGATTTTGATAGGAGTTTGTATGATTTGAGGCTTTCTCGGCGTTGGTTCGCTAATATGTTTTCGCGGGATATCAGCCGAGTTAAGATTTTGGAATGCTCCAAGCTTTCGACTGCTATCTCTGCAGCCATCTTCAGGGAAGTGATGTCCGAACAGAAAGTCGAAAGGTTATATAGATGTGGCTGTCTCAGGTGAAACGGGATTGGTTGGCGGATCGGCCAATCCGGGGCCGGGAATTGTCATCGCTCGTAAGCTCCGCCCCTCCCGGGATTGCTGCGTGAAGTTTGGCGGGCGGCGAGCCCTGTTCCGCCGGTTGGAATCGGTTGCCGTCCTCGGTCCGTGATCTTCATGACCTTGATTGTAAGAGGGCCTGAGTTGGTCTAAGGCCGGTGTCCATGCCTGACTGAGCTGGAGTCCACTGTCTCTGTTAAAGTTGTTTTTCTCCAGCTTGATCTCTATGGCCTCCTTGATTGTACGATCCCAGTAGTGGCTTGATTTGTTAATGACCTTGGTGTGGTCAAACAGTATTTTATGCTCCTTTTCTATGCTGTGTTGCGCCACTGCAGATTTTTCCGGGTAATACAGCCTCAGGTTCCTCTTATGTTCTTTGATTCTGTCTTCTACTGTGCGGCCAGTCTGCCCTATGTTTATGGAGAGCAAAATCCGGAGTCATCTACGTCAGGTTAAAGACAGTCAGGGCTTAAGGACTCCAGGGATTTACAAGATTCCATGCGAGTGTGGCGAAGTATACATAGGGCAGACTGGCCGCACAGTAGAAGACAGAATCAAAGAACATAAGAGGAACCTGAGGCTGTATTACCCGGAAAAATCTGCAGTGGCGCAACACAGCATAGAAAAGGAGCATAAAATACTGTTTGACCACACCAAGGTCATTAACAAATCAAGCCACTACTGGGATCGTACAATCAAGGAGGCCATAGAGATCAAGCTGGAGAAAAACAACTTTAACAGAGACAGTGGACTCCAGCTCAGTCAGGCATGGACACCGGCCTTAGACCAACTCAGGCCCTCTTACAATCAAGGTCATGAAGATCACGGACCGAGGACGGCAACCGATTCCAACCGGCGGAACAGGGCTCGCCGCCCGCCAAACTTCACGCAGCAATCCCGGGAGGGGCGGAGCTTACGAGCGATGACAATTCCCGGCCCCGGATTGGCCGATCCGCCAACCAATCCCGTTTCACCTGAGACAGCCACATCTATATAACCTTTCGACTTTCTGTTCGGACATCACTTCCCTGAAGATGGCTGCAGAGATAGCAGTCGAAAGCTTGGAGCATTCCAAAATCTTAACTCGGCTGATATCCCGCGAAAACATATTAGTTGATAGGAGTTGTATTCAAAAACTTGTCACATTCTGCAGAAAAGTCGAAGAAATCCTCATCCTTCATCATTATTACATTATTAGGCCTTACCTCTTCTGGAACCATGGTCTTGCATCTTTTTTTTTCTTTTCTCTATGATGCCAAATTCCCTATCACATGGCATGTAGGAATGTTCTGAAACCAGGGATTTCAAGTCCACTGAATCAAACTGTTTCTTGGCAATAATGTAAATCAGGACCATTAGAATCATCCGATTCTTATTCTGCCCTACACCGTTATCAGCCCATATTTGTCTAGACACACTCTGATGTTGTAAAAGGAGTTACTACCTTCTCCGCGCCAACAGCTGTGCACATACAACTTAAACATCTAGTGACTACGTTTCCAACTTCGTTTCATTACATACGGACATACTACCTTCTCTGTGCCATTGGCATGACCATTTACTACCTTCTCAATGAAAAACCTAAAAATTCGAATTTTTGGCAGTTACGACCTTTCCCATGTCAATGTCTCAATTAAACACCTTAAAATATGTTGAATACATTTGGTTTTCATATCCTAACATACTAAACCTATGTTAAAGTATTACAGTTTAAATAATTACGCTATAAATTGTCGTAATATATTATAAGAAAATTAAAATAACAAAAAAAATGGTACGTGATAGGAACTTTTTGGCCTTGAATTTGATTTCAGCATGCTAAAAATACCCTAAAAACATTAAAACTTTGGAGGCAGGAATTTCATCGCAGACTAGTGTAATTAATAATGCCAGTCTTAATTTATAAGTGTGAGGCGTGGTCACTTACAAGAAAGAAAAACATTAATTTAGAATGAAAAATTTTAAGCAAAATATTTGGCCCGGTACAGAACCCAACGGCCCATGAGTGGAGAATTTTATAGAATAAGAAAATTATGCATTGTACAGAGAACCAGATAGTGTAGCAAAAATGAAGGGCAAGAAGTTGAAATGGACCATGAAAGCTCTCTCGAATCGCAAAACTAAGCAAGTCACAGCATAATTCTTAAGTGGAAAGCGACCTTTGGGACGATGACAACTCAGATAGATATGTGGACAACATGCATCGGGATTTACACACTAGAATGACTAGAATATACTGCTTGGCTAATCTTCTGTGAAAACAGCCCGATGACGCAATATATTTTGTTCAGCAACGATGGGTCTTTATGGCTTATGAACCTGTTATAATAATAATAATAATAATAATAATAATAATAATAATAATAATAATAGACAGTGTAGTATAGTATTAGGTCAAGCCATCACTCACACAATTTTTGTAAAGATTTTACCGCGCCTTTTATATGCTAACGACTAAGTCACAATTACAAACAACGAAAATAATCTACCAAGAACAATGTGTGAGTCGATGTTTGCATTCATATTATGAAAAGGGACCAGTTGTCGAATATTGAGTTATTTTTTAACTCCATGATATTGGTTTAAAATGTGCATTAAAAGAGTTAGTGGATTTAAGAAAGATAAAACCTATAAAACTGAAGCGATGTTAATATTAAAGAAAAATCTATCATATTTAAACATTCAAAAATCTATTTACATACATCATTTATTTTATATAACTGGCCACCCTACACCATTATCTCCTCGCTTAGTTGCCTCACAAGCGATGCCTTATTGGTGTCACTCATAAGGTTCCAACTAGTCTTCGAACTGCTGACTAAATATACATACATATTTTAACTTGGCGACATAATTCTCCACACATACATATCATGCATAGCGTGGGCCCGCCGAAATGGTGTGCAACTGAAAATGAGTCACAGTCCTGCCATATATCCGCAATATGCGGAACCCGAATCACGTAAGTGAAGTGGGTAGGCATTAGATAAACACACATTTTAACTTGGTTATTTAACGACGCTGTATCAGTTACTGGGTTATTTAGCGTCGATGGAATTGGCATTAGCGAGATGGTATTTGGGGCGAGATTAGGTCGAGAATTCGCCATAGATTACTTGACATTCGCTTTACAGTTGGAGAAACTTCGGAAAAACCAAACTGGGTAATTATTCCGAGCAGGAATCGAACCCAACTCCAAATCAGACTACAGCTGAGATATCTTTATTTTAAATTTTAAAGCTGTATGTCTGCCGTTTCAAAAGATAAATATGTGAATTCTAAACATTTATACTTCCATTTTCCATCCCCAAGTTCATTTTTCGCAAAACTTCGTCTTATATGACTAAGGATTGGCAGACACCTACATATTGTTTTTTTTTTTCCTCTTGTACGGAGGAGGGACCCGAAGGCTTGCACCGCAGCCTGAGGCTTATTGTGCTTACCACTCCTATTCTGTGAATGATTGGGTAACCGAACGCGCTCTTGTACAAGTACAGCATGCCGCACCGTGAACTTAACCTGGGCTATTGTATGGATGATGATGATATGAGTTCCAGGCCCAACGCCGAAAATTACCCAACAATTCTTTCAATTGGTTGAGGGAAGACCCAAGAAAAAACTCCAACCAGGTAATTTGCCCCAATCAGAATTTGAACCTTGGCCCTTTTGTTTCACAGCCAGACTTGCTCACCATTACTCCACAACGGTGGACTTGCACATTGGGGTTAAGGAGATTTACTGTGGTAAGTGTGACAGTCAGTCAGTCAGTCAGTCAGTCAGTCAGTCATTCTGTTGATTTTGAATGATATATTTATTGTATAGCTCAGGTCTGGGTGTAAATAACTCGATTGAGTCACTGTAGACCACCCATTAACTCCTCACTCCATCTTCTCCGGCTGAGACAGGAATGTTTTGGTGGAGTACGAGCAGGCAAGAAAGTCAGTGACGGGTTGTATCAGGTGGGCATCAAAGCTTTTACGAACTTTCGGCTCTCGCTGGTCGCTTAAAATCCACCACTGATGTACAGAGCCTTACTCTTCGTTTGTTTACAAGGCAGTGTAAGTAAAAAGGACATGGACGAAGGTTTCTCCATCCCTTTCACTTCCCCTCTTATGCCCAGGGCTGGTACAGATTGTCTGTATGCACTATACCGTAGCAACGAGGATTTTTTTTTTTTCACAAATGGCGGATATTTGACTTTCGTCATTCACCCATATGAAGCCAGTTGTGTAGACCAATTTACTGACAGAGTCAACGAGGAAAACATTACGCAGCTGAAACGGACAAATCCACGTAAAACGGAAATAAAATTTCATCCATTTTTCTTCATTAGCACTTACCTCGAAAACTGTGTGCCAGGAACTGGTCCCTTTTTTGACGCACGCCCACAATAATCGCCTTTACTTATTTTCTGCTTACCTTTCGCTCTCCTTTTCTTTTTCTCATTATCATTTTCTCTTCTCTTCCTCATTACGCTTATTATCATTTCTTTTATTTTTCTTCAACGATTAGAGCGGTGGTTCCCAAACTGTGTGCCCCGACGGCCTGGACCTTCGCCGTCCTGATCTGGGGAGTCGCGGATATAAGGATAAATTGAAATTTATAATACGGTGAAGCGCAACATACAAATTTTAATACGTGTACATATTTTTCTCCTATAACGGATGAACAAAAGTGGGTTACAGACCCGTTTACAGCATATCCACCACCAACCTTCACTATTACTGAGCAGGACCAGTTAAAAGACATTTCTTCAGACTCCACACTGAAAATAATATTGTCTTCCGGGGCTCTGCCACAGTTTTGGAACAGTGTGTCAAGGTTTGCCACATCGAATCTTTACTCTGGCAGTGTAATAAAATCAAGAAGCAAAGTTAACGTTGAGAAGGAACATGGCTGTATCGGAAATCGTCCCCAGATTCGATGTTTTGTGTGGCGAGAAACAAACTCAAATGTTCCAGTAAGACGTAAATATTTCTGTTAAGTAGTTCTAAAATAAAATTACTCTTAAAGTATGAAACTCAAATGAAAAGTGTTAGACCTACTATTGTGAAGTAGATTCATGCATTTGATGTTATTTGTATAAAGAGTCGCATAATACGTCCACTGAGTAAGTTCTTCAAGAACAGGTTTCATGTAGGAATAAGTCTCATTTGAATAAAGTTGGTGAAAAAGTGAAACTAAATCATAAAATACAGGACGAGATGTTTCGTCATTATCAACAAACTGTACAAATGAGGTCATGTACAATAAAAATATAACTTTCTCATCAATTTCTTCTTATTCTTTCAGTTCTATAATCTTATTCTAGCCACCACGGTGGTCTAGTGGCTAGAGAGCTGGACTTGTAATCCTGTGGACCCGGGTTCGATCCCCGGCGTACCCCCTCAATTTATAGCTTGTGTTGGACAAGCTCATGGTCCAGGTAACCTAGAGGTTTTCTCCGGGAGTTTCAGTTCCCCTGTGGCATCCCAACCAATCTCCTTCATCATCTCATCTCACTGCGAGTGTAACGTAGACCAGCTTCCTGTGGCGCACCCTGGGCAACGACTCTGTCGGTAAATTGGTTTACACAACTGGCTTCATATTTTCTTAGAAAATACCATCAAATCAAATTTTGGCATTTAAAAAAATTATTTTTGGGTGCAGGGACGTCGCACGGAAAATGTCACATGTGAAGAGCGGCGCGGTCTCAAAAAGTTTGGTAACACCGGAATTACACTCTTTAATTTGTTCTGTTTGCAAGGGCATTTAGAGGTAGTAAAATTTAATGAGAATGTGGTAGCAACCATGGCTCTATTCCATTTTTTGTGACAGAGTCTTGCGTTATTTCACATTTCTTCCTCTTTTTTGTATTAAAACATTTATCCAGAATGTGAAATGTTCATATAGCGTCAGTATCTGATAGAGAATAATGTCCGCAGGTGAAAAAGTCGTTAAATAACAATAAACTGCACTTCACATCAGCGCATACTGCCAAGATGAGATACAAGCCTCGGGCAAATTTCACTTTCTCATGCAACGACAAAGATAAGAATCATCTGACGGAGGGCACGTCGTGATCTTCTTGTGACGAGTTTTCTTATGCAATATGGACTTGTACTTGTTTGTTGGAATACGACAGCATTTTGTCAATAATTGTCGGATGTAGAAGAAAACTTGCCTTATGTACGGAAGATAATGAAAGATTCCTCTAGATGAAAACATTTTGTAAGTATGAGTGTCAAGGAAACTTCACTAAAACATAAACAGCCAACTTTAAAAGGCACAAAAGAAGCTAAGCTGCTCTGTTTATGAGAAACGGTACATTAATAAGAAATTAACTTAGCTGTGGAAATTTGAACTATAAATTCTTTTCTATTTTTGGTACGATGAATCTCACGTCTGCTGCAGATATTATAAAAGCTTCCGCGCCCTAGAAATTGCTATGAATTCATCCACCTGACATAGGCCTATAGTCTGCATTAAAATCTCCTAAAGTATATAGTATGTATGACAAAGGTTTCCACGAACATTATGTTTTTATATATTGAAAGAAAGATGAATTACTTCCCTGGACATTGGAAGGCATGACAAAAACTACTGATTTCTGAAAGCCACGACTGAAACACTCCTGAACGAAAATATCACTTGAATTGAATGATGAAACGCTCTTATACGTAGTTAAATACTATAAGAAATTCCTTGATCTGAGAGACATGTCTCATATAACTGACACATTGTTAACTACTTTGAATCATTAAAGGCAGGACAATAATTTTCCTTTTTTTCTAATTAACGGTGAGGACTTTAAAAAATCATTGAAGATGCTAAGAAGCAGCCTAAACTCTATGAAGTACATTGAAAATGATAAACTATGAAATCCTGACCGTTTCTGAAAGACAATGTGGAAATTTTATCGAGTTTTTAAAATTGGGAGTCACAGTAATGGTCATCGAATTTTTGAAGACAAGATGAAAAAAGTTCCTGACTCTGAGACACAATTATTAAACTCCTCTGAGCCTCCTAGATGACATAACGATGTTATATGAGTTTAAAGGTACGAACGAAACTCCTTACAACTTTATAAGAACATACTATGCTGTTTCAAGGGTAATGACAAGCACGATAGTACATTCATTACATTTTGGAAGGGATGATGACTTCATTGTTATCTAGAATGTCAACGAAAGCTACCCGAACCTCGATAGACATAATGAATAATTTCTTGGAAAAATGGGAATTAGTATTAGAAAGTTTTCTGAACTGTAAGAGGGACGAGGAAAACTTCTAATGTCTGAGAGGGCCGATAGAAATTTTCAAAACGTTTGGCGGTACAAATGAATTATATGAGCTAAATGAATAAGAAACGATACATTTTTTCTAAATTCTTATAGAAAAAATAAAGTTTCCTGAACTGGGAAATAGTAATGTGTGTTATGTAATTCTTGAGAATAATGCAGAAACTACGTCAATTCTAAAATACAAGATGAAAACTAGCATAAATTCACTAGACAATTTTTTGAATCTTAAAAGACATGTTAATAACCTTCAAACTCTACAGACAAATAGGAAAATCATTAATATCTTAGAGAGAGGTTGAGAACTCCAAAATGATGTGATGATGAAAACTGACCTGAAATCTGTAATGACTAATGAAATGAACGATGGAAACTTCTACCTAAACTATGGGAGAGACGTTCAGATCTTACCTGAATTCTGAGAGAGTGGATGGAGATTTTTCTTAATGTGAAAGGCTTGAAGAGTATTTCCGAATTCTGTAAGAGAATACATACCATGCTATATGAACTCTACTGGAAGGTGCGAAAACAATTTTTCTAAAGTGTAGGAGAAACGATGAAATTTCAATTGAACTCAGAGATTCAGAATAAAAACACTTGTGAACTTTGGTAGAGATCGTGAAAAATTTCAGAATTCTGGTAGGAAATAAAATTTACGAATCTTGTAAGAGAACACAAAATAAGTTTCATGGACTCTGAAAACTGTAAGAGGGACGATGAAAACTTCACTGAACTGTACTGTAGAAGTGACAATTAAAACTTCTCTTCAGTAGATTTACTGGCATGTAAAATAATTCCTGCGGGAAAAAATTCCGACACACCGGCGACGCTGATATAACCTCGGCAGTTGCGAGCGTCGTTAAATAAACCATAATTTTTCTCTGAAATGTAGAAATGATGATGAAAACTCTCCTGAACAGTTTCTCTGAAGTGAAGGAGTGGCGATGAAAACTTCCCTGAACTGTAGGAGAGGACGATGAAAACTTCCCTGAACTGTAGAAGTGACAATAGAAACGTCTGAATTGTAGGAGTGACGATGAAAAATTTCCTGAATCACTAGAATATGTAAAACTTCCCTGAACCGTTAGTGACGATAAAAACTTCGCCGAAGTGTTGAAGTGACGATGTAAACTTTTCTGAATTGTAGGGGTGACGATAAAAACTTCCTTGAACTGTAAGATGAAGGATGAAAACTTCTGAACTGTTTGAGGTACGATGGAAACTTCCTTCAACTGTTGGAGTGACAATGAAGAAAAGTTCCCTGAACTGTTGTTGCAGTAATGATGAAAACGTCCTTGAACTGTTGGAGTGTCGAAACTTTCAAACTTTCCTGAATTATTGTTGGGGTGACAATGAAAACTCTATTGAACTGTTGGAGTGACGATTAGAACTGAGCTGTAGGAGTGGCGATGAAAACTTTTCTGTATTGTAGAGGTGACGATAAAAACGTCTCCGAATTGTTGGAGTGGCGTTGAAAACTTCCCTAAACTGCAGGAGGAACGATTAAACTCACATTGCTTTAAGACAAAAATGGAACATTTTCTGAATTATGGGAGGGATTCCTTAAACTAGGAGGTAAGATTATGTGTTACACAACGCAGGAAAACACTATAGGAACTTCTTCTGTAGGAGGCAAGATAAAAACTTCTCTGAACTACCAGAGTGATTCAAATACTACCTGACCACAGCTGTCTGGCCTGGCAAGGCGATCCGTTGCGTAACGTTTTGCACCCTGCAGCGCAACGGCCGGACAGGAAGCGAGTCCATTGCGGCGTCGCCATGCAGTCTGACGGACTGTTCCTCAAGGTCAGTGCAATGTCCTCGGTGTGCTGTACGTGCGTCTATTCCGAGTACTCTTCGCGCAAGTGTCGCAAGGCTAGCGCAGTGGTTTGTGTTGTCCTCAACTTTCGGGCAACTCGCAGCTCAGTGTTCCTAATACAGCTCGATTCCGAGTTGATCCTCCCTAATCATACCATGACGTCCCTTAGTAAGGAGTAGAGGGCGAAGAGTGGGAAGATGTTGTAAGTCCTTCAATACAATTAGCCGGTGAAACTTTAGCAAGTATAGAGCTTACACTGTATTTCAGTTGAAGCGTTGAGACTGTCACGTGCAGTTGCTCACAGAACAAGTATCGTGTGTTTAGTAGGGAGATAAGAAAAGGAATTGGCTTTATCTTGTTCGTGGGAATTGTAGTCGTAGGTTTGTTTTTTTTTTTTTACGTTGTTATTATTTCTTAGCTTTACTACATATTTATTATGACTGCAGACCTACACAATAGGAAGAAAATTGTAACAAAATATGAAAATATGAAAGAAATATTTAAATGCCAAAAATCTTATTTCCTGAACCATTTAGAGCAAATTTATATCATTATTGACAAAATAAGCCTTTAGAGATGAATAGTTTTGTCTAGATTTAATATGCTAGAAAATAAAATACAATGTATCTGCATAATTGAACAGTTTTATAGCATAATCAAATCTTTATCTACATGCAAGGACTATGTAACTTAATTTTTTACACTGAAGAGAACAAGAAAAATCCTTACATTAGCTCAACTCAACACTGGCTACAATAAAACACAAGTATACGTTAAATTTTCCATTTTTTTTTTTGGCAAGGGATTAAGTTACACCTTCTGTCAGTTGATATTGTTTTGTACGATGGAAGTCACATGAAGTTGCAAAAAAGGAGAAATAAGTAGCTAGAAAAATGTATTACATTAAACATCACAATTAGACATGGAAATACTGAAAAGACTCATTGGAATCAAAAGAATAAGCAAAATTGGAATAAGAACCACTTATTTTATTTGGCTTTTTGAATTCATTGAAGCTACGAATTCAATGATTCTAAAGAGGATTTTGGAGATTTCACTTGCCCTTGTGCACCCCAGAATATTAGTGGAATGGAGGCCTTGCGTTTTTCAAGTGTTTCCTGGGAAACGTCTATTTGTCTCCTTATAATGTCTTGAAAGCCCGGTTCAGTGGTAGTTACAGAACTATTAACGGAGGGGAAAATTAATGAATATATATATATATATATATATATATATATATATATATATACATACACACAGATAATGGTAGCGCCCTGACATGCTATAAAGGCTGTTGAGGAAATAGAATCCCATGCTTTCTTGACCTCTGCACTAGATGAGGTGGTGTGAAATAGATACCAATAATAGGTAAATTTCTAAATGAAAAATTGATGTTTTTACAGAAACTGACGATTTTAGAAACTTGAGATAATTATCGGTACTGACCTTTTGGTAATTAATACATATTATTTTATCAATGTTATATTTGCATTAGAATGAACTATATGTGATTTAATGACAGGGCTTTCATTATGACAAGACGCTTTCTAGACTAGTGGATTTATTTACATTGTTATTTCCGCATTGAAAGTGACAAAATATCTAAGGTACACTCAGAAGACCCTGGACACCGATACAGTTCATCCTGACACTTTTACAAATTGTTATTGTTTTTACAGACAATTTTGAAAAGCAGAGTGAGTTCAACTACACTGACTGGCAGATACAAACAGTTTTGTTTTCATCACCCTGCGTTTCTATCCAGCGACCAGCTAGGCTATGAGCGACGAGCTCGGTAACCAGCCTTCGTGGCGGCTGAAAGAACTACAAGCTTCGGAATTCTGCATTACCATATGATGATGAAAAAGGGGAAGACAACGTGAGAAGCTACCACTGTCTCCGAAAGAGTCTAAGGGTACGTACCAGCCCAGTAGATGGGGACGCTTGGGTGAATGATGAAATGATGAAGTATGGATAAAACGGAGAAAAATTCTCTCCGGCACCGGGATTCGAACCCGGGTTTTCAGCTCTACGTGCTGACGTTTTATCCACTAAGCCACACCGGATTCCAGTCCCGATGTCGGATCGAATCCCTTAAGTTTAAGTTCTAACTCTCAGTTTTCCTTCTGGTGACCTACCCTCATGCACTGTGTCACAGAATATGTGACAGTGGCACAATGTCCAACGCACTATGTACAGAGGTGCACTCATTATGAGTGACTAAGTGGCCGGGATCTGACGGGATGAGCGGCGCCGTCTTGAATCACTAAGTGATTATTTACGGATATGATATTATTGTGATGTACCGAAGTACATATGATATTTCTGTGCAGGAATTCTGCGTTGCCATATGATGAAGCATGGATATAACAGAGAAAAATTCTCTCTGGCACCGGGACTCTCTCTGGCACCTTGTTTTCCCCTTTTTCACGTTGTCTTCGCCTTTTTCACGTTGTTTTCCTCTTTTCCACAGTCTTGAAGTAGAAGTCCTTCTCGCTGAGCTCTACACTACGCCGGTGGTTGGACTGTGTAACCCAGATAAGCATGGCTGGGCAATATTAAGAGTTCAACCTCGATTCCAATAAGTCCATCAAATAACAAGGGACGACGGTTTGTCGGCATACAGGTCTCGTTGTGTTCATTTTGATAGTTAGTTGTTTTTTCAGATGTCAACGTAAACAATTCCATAATGACTTTGGGACCAGAAATATCTAGTTACCTTCTTACAGTTATCTTGTATTCTCCGCTGTACCCCTGATCCCGGTGTTCCGCTACAACTCCAGCGGACCTTGGTTCTTTATCTCTCTTCCGTTCGCACTGCATGTCCTCTGCCGTCTTGAAAGGTGGAATTCGTGGATATAAATGCGGAGAACTGTAACTATGTGACGTTGTTCGCTAAACGTCGTGAATACTGGAACTTCTAGAACTTTGGAAAATTTCATACTGAAGAGTAGAAAATGTAATTCTGTATAATAACACTGTACAACATGAAATTTGTCCTTTTTATAAAAATATATGTATTCGATGTATTTTGTGGTCGCAAAAACGAAGCTGCAGTTAGTTTTTGTCCAGCACGTACTGTTTCTCCAAAATAAAAAGTTATTTAATGTTAGTGAAATGTTGCACTACTTCCACCTTATGGGATGTAACATGTCACTGGACCTGGACTTCTTTCCAGAAAAAAAAAAAAAAAAAAAACCTTGGCGCTGTAAGTGATGAACACGGCGAGAGGTTTCATCAAGAAATATCTACCTTCGAAAAGCGCTTCAGTGGAAGGTGGAATGCAAGTATGCTGGCTGAATATTGCTGGTCACTCATCAGAGAGATTGCAGAAGCTGTTTACAAACGTAAAATATAAAAAAAAAAAACATTTTAATTTGTGAATTTTTGCCAAACAAAGGTTGATTTATGTGCTAGTGTAACAAATTTGTGTAAATAAGTGAAGCACATATAGCATAATAATGGTATGTGTTAGAAAATTTTGGTTTTCAGAAATGAACTCAGCACCTCTCACTTAGTTAAAATTACATTCTCTTCATCTGGTCGCCTTGGGAACTCAGTGACAGTGCGCTGGTTTCTGATGACTCGAATTCAAATCTTTGCGATGCCAGAGTTTTATTTGTGGTGGACAAAGCTAAGGTTGTGAGGTTTTTCTTGGGGTTCTCTCGTTTTTCCCACGTCATTACATCAACACTTTCCACAATCCTCCTTTCTTTATCATCTCCATCTGGAAAAATAGCGCATCACTTGTGTTTTCATGACACCGAATCGATCATCTGCCACTGTACGAGTTCCTTGCGGTTTGTCCAACGATTGTTAGATGACACTGGTAGTGGATTCTAGTTGGTCCATAGATCTTCATAGAGCCACAGGAGCCCACCTCCTCCCCCTGATTCTTTCTCTTCTGGCGTGGACGTGGCTACTCATCTGTGAGGAATGGCAGACCACCATCAGAGATATGATATATGGGTTAGCTGGCTGCAGAGGAGTGCGTAGTGTGGCGGATGGTGAGGCCTGCTTAGCCGTGCAGTACAATAGACACGCAACTCATTCCATCACAGATGCACAAAAGAGCCTACTTGGGCTGAAGTGCTTAAGGACGCTCCAAGTCCTCCCCGATAAGCACTTCTTCCTCTTCTTCTAGTTCATCTTGTTCTCAATTAGAATTTATTGACTTTACTAAAATATTATATTTCTTGTATGCCATTTGCGGATAAATTGACTCCCAATTACTGGACATCAATAAAATCTGTCCAATAGTTCAGGAGAATCTCTGTATATACAGGTAAATGAACAGGAGGCTTGACCAAATCCACTTTTTCGGTTTCAGGGATACTGAAAACTTGTGTTGACGCGAAGATTTCGGAATGGATTTTTTGCAGCATCAAGTAAATGGAGCAACTTTTCCCTTTTTATAGTTGACATACGGAAATTAATGCTAAAATTCACTTTGAATCAGCGGATGTGAGTATGCAGCGCGGGAAGTCTAAACAATTTCGTTCAGGGGTTTGCTATGAACAGGCCGTGAAGTGGATTAACGTTGAACTAAATTATTTATACGCAACAGAATTTTTTGGAGATATAATTTCGAGGAGAGAAAAAAAGCACCGAAACAAATCCGTTGCGCGACATCCCATGGTGGACCGTACAAAGGTCGAAATGCAAGGAGAGGTGTGTGAGATCGACTGGGAGACTACAGCCGACTGATTTTTAAAATGCAAGGCGCGGCTGCCCGAGACGTCGCGGTCTTCGGTCAGGGTCGTCGTCGCAGAATAAAAATCGCGGGCTGTGATAACTGGCTGTTGGATAGTGACCTTTACGTGTTATCTTTATCATTTCAGTATATTTTGCCAACATAGTTTTAAGTTCTACAAAGATACAGTATTATATGAAGACTACTATTTCCATACATATTTTGGCCATCCAATGTAAATATTCATTAAAATAACCACAAACTGTGCAAAATTATGTTTCATCGTAAAACTCTTAATACAAGGGAGCTACAGAAATAATGGTATAAGTTAGTATGCAGAGATGAAAGGAGCAGTAGACTCAAACTTTTGAAGATATGTTTGCTAATCTATGTCTTTACTACCGTGACAAATAGATCCCCAGACCACATATAGATTGCTCATTTCTATGTTAAAATCGGTTGCACATTGAAGAGAACAACCGCCAGGATCGCTACCCGTCCGCCGTAAACGAACACGAGATGGCAGTACAGTCGCTTATGCGATTCAAATGGGGTTATGACGTTACTCCTTATGTAACAACTAGATGGCAGCATAGTAAACCTGACAAAATTTGTTACCGTCAAAGCTTATAACGCCGAGCAATCTAGATAATAGGGTATATGATCTAGGATAGGTCTATGCCAGGTATTATTGTTCGGTTTTAACTTCAACTTGCGTTTGCAAACAAAACAGAGCGACCTGTGCCGTTGTTCATAAAGACATCCGTACGTATCTTACAGGCTGTATAGCCTGTATAATAGAAATTACACAATACCCTTTCGGATGATATTAAAAAGATACGGTACACTTATAACAACCGAAAGTAACAATTTCATTTTGTCCACCGTTGTGGCTGAAGGGTTAGCGAGTCTAACTCCGAACCCAGCGATCCCGGTTCGATTCCCGGTCAGGACGAGTTGCCTGAGTGAGGTTTTTTCGGGATTTTTCCCTCCTATGGATGAATATGAGGTAACTTTATCAGGCGATTGGAACCACACTCATCTTCTCCACTTCCTTTCTTCCCCCAATCATCCTTTCCTCATCATCCCGTTTCTGGTTTTTCAGATCACTCTACAGGCGGCCTCCGTGGAATGTAGTTCAGCGATGTTGGATGGCTTCTGCAATGGCAACCGAGGCGGACCTACTCGGGGGAGGAGTTTCGCCTCGGACCGACAGGGGGACCTTGGGGGAATTTGGCTAAGCAGGAATGGTATATGGATTCTGTCGGCTGTAGGGACCGGTCGTTAAGGGAGTCATGTGGTTAGGGCGGTGCGCGTAGGGGATCTGTGGCATGCAATTCATTCCATATAGAGGGTTAGCGCAATAGATCTCAATAGATCGCAGTGCTGGGCATTGTTCTATGTTGAAAAGCTTCCATCCACATCGGCTGAAACAGCGGGTGCATATGTGAAGCTTTTTACATCATTAATATCTTAATCGAGTTCAAGTAATGCACATTCCTGACCAGAAATACCATTACAAATGTTACGCAGAGCACTGTATTCATAGTTTTTGTACAATATTGTTTTAATTTTGTTTTGTACAAGTTTTCCTTTTTCATCTTGCGCACTATTAAGTTTATATGCAATATTTCCCATACGTGCAATTTGACTGACTAGTTTTCCCCCTGTTTTTTCTAAGCATTCAATGGAAGAAGGCAGGAATCCATAATTTGTCTTAATGTTTTAACTTACTTTCCATGACTGGGTCACTCAGAAGATTTTGTGACACTCTTATTGAAGCTGCGTCTCACTGGTAAAAGATTTGATCACTTTCTGAAGATTAATAAAGTTGTCGCAGTGATAACTGCACTTTGCCAACCAAGAACCCCATCGCGTTAGTACAGAGATGGAGGCAGAGGGACACTAAGACATTGTTTCTTAAATGATGATACGCTAGAAGGTGACTTTACAAAAACTTTCTTCGCATTATAAATCAGCCGGTCAACGTCTGAAAATTGGGATCGTACTTCTACCCAAATTCTGTGACAGGCGTGGACGAGGCAAGTAACTTCACTCATTTTTCTGTATTTGGTTTCAACCTCGTTTCCTCCATTGACCATGTAGGATGCCGTATCACTAATAAACATTAGTACTTTGTTGTATTGTAAACCTGGAAATCATAGCAATTGCAAGACACTGTAAAATAACGAAACAATTGTAGAGAAATGCACATAAGTTGTCTTCATCCATAGCCCCAACGATCACATTTGCCACATTCCGTCCTCTGGAATCCGTTGTATCTACTGAAATCCATATATTGTTATCGTTATTATTTCCCCTGATATCACAAATGCATTTATCGTAACATTTCTGTACGTAATATTTTCACAAATTTGAGGGGATCTGGGATTGACCTTTCCGTATATTTACTAAACATTCTAGCAATTTCCCGCTCAGCAATTTGTTTATAGGGATGTTGGCAGATATGTGAATAAAACTATTAGTGTGATGTTCGGTCCCTGATTCTTCATTTTGTTGCACTCTTTCAAGAGCGCTCTTGTGTTTTTCTGTATTTACTTGCTGTGTAACACTATATGTTCGTTTATGTGAAATTGAAGTTTCGCAAAGTTTTCACATAACAGTATCCTGACTAATAAACTGCAGATGCTCACCATATCTCGATATAACATTAACCACTTTGCTGAAGAGACTGCCCGATTGTTTCGGCATTTTGAAACAGACTTTGTAATGAATCGTACTCGAACCTTGTCTGTACTGAATACTTTTGTTGTGCTTGTATTAATTGCGAAGGTTTGTTTCCTTCATCTGTAAACACTGATAGGTAACAGTGCACATTGTCTCGGGAGTTGAACTATATGGTGAGCAGGTATGGAAGCAAGAACCGCACGGGGCGCATTTCCAGTGCGCTGACATGTTTGTCACGGCCTTATTCATTACATATCAATAATTAGACTATACTGAAATGTACACTTTTCAGTGTTATGTTTTTTGGAGTTATAAGTATCTTTACTTTTTTTAGTTAAAATATACAGTTTGTCCATCAAGTAGGTAGTACTGGTAAGTGTCGATTTTAAAGACATACACACTTCAATAAATAAATATTTTATTGAACACTTTATATTATACAATATGGTAGTCCAAAGTTGCTTCAAAACACTAGCAAGTATTTGTGATGTAACGCCTTCCACAATAATTCGAATGCGATGTCTTAAATCTTGAAGTCTTCGGACTTTATTTCTGTGCAATTCGCTGTCTAAAAGGATCAGATCTTGTGAACGTATTGTATAGGTTTTTGGACCTCCATGTCCAATGCATCTAGCAGGAAAGTGATTATTCAGATAAGAGCACGATGGTAAAGAGCATCATCATGTTGAATAATAATGCAATTCATGATGCTGTCCATTATAAATGAGGCTCCAGAAGTTCTGTAAACGTAATATCGAGATATTTAGAACGAGTCACTCCAGCGAAGGAAAAAGCACATACAGCTTATGTTAATTACATAGTTTTTATATCAAATTTTCATGTTTCGGAACCTTATGTTTTATACCTTCCATTTTTGTATTGTAAATATTTATTTTTTATTTAATTCTTGTATATTTTTTGTTTCGATTATAATATTCCATTTCATCCACACTTTTTAATCAATGACATTGTTGGATTTGCCATATTATTGTTATTAATATTATTATCATTTGATTAAATAACCATAATCTCTTGATCATATATGATTATTTTTACTTCCTGTCTCTGTGATTTTTGTTTTGTGCTTACCGTCTGTTTTATAATGAGCTTAGGCAATGAAATGAACTTCAGTTAAGCTGAACTTAGATTTTTTATTGTATAAAAACACTAATCCAAGATCATTAGGTCTTGATCTACAATCAAATCTATGTAGTGTCAGCTCAAGATTGTTGAACTTGTTTAGTAGAAGCTAAATAATTCTCTATGAAAATGAAGAAGAGTAAATATTATTCCCCTATGTTATTATAGGTTCACTTATCTTTGTTTTTTCATAGCACTTTTTTTCATAGACTTTTCATGGAATTACAGTCTTCAGCAGTTTATTTCCAAGCCTCCTTCTTTTGTTTGGTGTTAACAGAACCTGTTCCTTTATTCTCTATAACTGGTTTGTGTTTGAGAATAATATCGATCAACGTCTCTCGCCCCTCGTCATTTTTTTTAAAATTTGCTCCATCCATTCCCTTTTTCTTCTTATGTTATTCTTTGGTTAAATGTGTTGTCAATTAGACAAATTAATATCGAAAAATATATTGCAAATCACTTGCTATAAAACATGATTTTTCCTCTCATCGTTTTTTTCTCTCTCTTAGATCAGCACTAAACTGGGATCAAAGTTATATAACATAAATGGAAATATAACATTTAATTTTAATTTTCTTCAATCAAAAATGAACTCCAATTAGCGATGGTTATGCAACGGGCCCAAATGTTCAGTTTTATAACATTATTTTATATATATCTTTTTCATCGTCAAAAATCAAATCTTCTTCAGGGCCACCAACGATTAATTTATTTTCCTTATGGCGTCATGATAATATTGAAGGATAAGAACCGACGTACATTCCATCCTATCACTTTTATTTTATCGTCCTAATTTGACTACTACAAACACAAGTCTTATGATAATCCAAAGTTAGAAGATCCTCTTTGAACAAGCAGATACATTTCGTACGTATATCTGTGCGCGTGCGACCGCGCAAATGTGCTTCCATTCTCTGTGTGAGGGCCATCAGACTTATTTATATGTGGAATTACATCTATCAAGAACAGTTCTTACTGGATGATGACGCAATTATGGAAGATAGCGACCCTTGCAGGTGGTACAGCTGGAGGGTCCAACTTGTTTGCCTCACATTTAGTTAGGCAACTCAAGGGCATTCTCCATTCAATGTCTCGCTTGATATCAAAGTACAGTCCGAGTTCATATGCCACGGAGTCAAATGCCGGGTGCACAAGAAGCAGCTTCACTCTTACGTTCTACTTTAAAATTGTAGTTACTGTTTATACTGCAAATGATGTTTGTTTTTAACGACAGAGAATATTGAGCTATTGTCATTATGATGCTGTTGTTTAGTCAACTGTTCGAAGATAGGTTGGAACCTCATAAATGTCACCATTAAATAAGGCATCACTCATGAGGAAACTAAGCAAGAGATAATGGGTAGGGTTGCCAGTTTCTTTCCTCCTATTGTGATATTATGAACAATTAATTATACAGTGAGAAGTACTTGTGAAAAACTGCCCTAAAATAGTTTGTTTATTAAATATTTATTCGGAATTGAAATGCTTGTTGAAATGCAACTTTAATGATTTTTAATGATTGAATAATTGAAATGAATTAAAATATTATGTTATGAACTTATGGGCAGGGTTGCAAGATAATTTACTCGTTACGTTTTTTTACGTAAATTACACGTAATTTTATAATAATTTACTTGATGTAAAAACCAGTTTTATACTCAGACGCAAAAAAACTAATTTTCTTTCGCGTATTAATAATATAAAAACTACTTTAATTATATTGTATTTTAGACTTCAATTTTTAATTGTATTTCAGCATGAAATTGATAAATAAAAACTCTATATATAGACGTTTAACTGTCTTATACTTATACAGTGAGTAGCTCGTTTATAAGTCATGTGTAAATACCTTACTAATAATCAATACATATGTCGTGTATAACAGTATAACTGATACACAGCTACGTCATAGTTTCGTCATACTTCATTAAGAAAAGTAATAGAATATCTGAGGTTCTCGATTACATCCGGTAGAGCACTCTAGTGTCGTGTTAAGTATCGATAGTACAACTGGCTCTGATCGATTACTACACTATATTTTGATCAAAGAGTACAAGCTGCAGCAATAATTTATTAATCTAATTATTCTGTGCTCTTTGGTTTGTTATTCTGTGGTTACAAGGCAACTATCATCATAAAATGACAGTCGATACGAACAGCTATTAAAAGGGCGGACATTTTTTCTCTACATACAACGCTTAAACAAGGGGTTTCATGTATATAACTATTGCAAAGCAATTCCCATTGTATAGTTACAGACTGTTTATACATGCATCGTTTATGCATGGTTTATTAGTAACGCTTTCTGTCTCAACTCTGCATAAGTGTCGTATAAAAACTATACACGGTTTATTAGTAAGACCGTAAGTAAATTATATCTGTTCTTTCACTTTTTTTAAATTGAGAAAACTGGTGACAATCTACTTCTTGCACTAGAGTTTTTATTATAATATTTTCTTTGAATTGGATTTGAAGCTTTAAATTCCTCGGGTGTATTTTCATTATGTATGCCTATAGAACTGTAGAAAAGAAAGAAATGTCAATTGTTACATCCCCCCAAAATTGGGTTGATTCAACAGAACATTTAATTACTTGCCTTATTTAAAAATGTAGCTGATTTTACTTCCAGCACTGAAAATGTCACTGGTTGACAGAATTTTTTTATAATTGTCATTCTCATACGTCTTTAATCACACTTATATTAGTCACCGGTATGCTCTTGTAAATATTTGAAGCAGTTTCTTGGAACTCGAAGCTGGTCTGTTTGTTGTGATATTATGGGCAAAGGACCAATTGGGGAAAAGTCTTTCAAGTTGGGATGAAATGAAAATGCTGGGATGTTGAAGATGTTGCCGTTCTGATTTTCTTTTCCGACTACATTTTCAAAATGAAAGCGTTTTTCCTGTATGTATGTAAAGGCTCGGATTAAAACAGAATAGGCTATGACGCACGCGCACGCACGAGACTCGCGGTACTTAACATAATTATGATGTGCATATGGCAGCTTGTAATGGTCCAGTAAATGTTAAGAGTAGATAAATATTGCGAAGCGAAAGTTTGTTTTTAAATCCTTTTTTTGTGTTCTATCATACATACTCGTAATAACAATAACCATCCCGAAAGCCATGCTTTCTTTTAATGTTTATAACAGTGTGTGTTATTTAAGTTTTCTACCATTTTACGCGGTTTTTACGCCTACTTTACGTGTCACGTAGAAAACAGCATAATTGCACACTCCTGTCTATAGGAAGAAAAAGAGAGATGTTGATAGACCAAGAACAAGGTGGCACTGAAGTCAAGTTCATAAAACCTAAAGCATGTTTATGAAGTATTCTTATTTGTTACACAAGGTGACCCCAAAAGTCGCTACCCATTTAAATACCAGTTAAGGATTATAAAGCGGTCATTGAAAAGGTGTTTGAAGAATTTTATTTGGATCAGATGCTGTACGAGGAAATGTGTTAGTGTGTCCCAGATAAGCACTACAGCAATGCGTCAACGCAGAGAGAAAACGAGCAACATAATTTGACAAAACAATGGGTAGAGATTTTTGGCCCACTTTGTATGATACACTACCAGACTGCTGTCTAGGGTCACAGATTCCAGAGACTGAAGTTTGGAACGCACGGAGTATACGTGACGTCATGATCCGTGGGGTGGAATGGCACTGTGAGAGTACAGTTGGTTTCGTGAGAAATTACATTACCGCCTTTCTCATTCTACTTGGCGTGGTCCTTTCAATCACCATACGTACTTGAGATTCTGTGAGTAACATTTATTTATTTGATTATATTTATACATGCAGTTTATGTTAGTCTTAATTTCGCTGTGGGTGGGCAATGGATACAAACACATATTATATTATATTGTATTATATTATATTACATTATATTATATTGTATTGTATTATATTATATTATATTATATTATATTTGAGACAATAGTTACATGACCTAGATACTCGTATCTCGATATGTTACAGATTTGGTTGATGCCCCAACTGAATGAGGAAAGGGAAAACTTTATCTTCCAACAAGATGGAGCAGCGCCCCACTGGCACACAAATGTTAGACTTTATCTGGATGAAATTCTACCACAGCGTTGCATTGCCATGCTACAGACAAAAATAACGCTCTTGCACGTAGGCCACCAATTTGGGAATTTGGTAAAGAGCTGAATACTCCCGTACATCTTATTGACTTATGAGTATGTACAAAAAGATCGGAGATGAAACAGTATAAAAAAATTGAAGAAAAACTTCTGATTAATTGTATTAAAGAAGGTCTGATTTGTTTTAAGTTCGTGTCAAAACATCAGACCCTCAATTTTAGAAAGAGGAAACTTGAATAAACTATTAAGTCGCGAGCGTAAAGGATACATTGCCATTCATCCGAAGCCTATTGCAAATATTCTGCGCATATCAGATAGGTAAAGGAAAACAATGAAGGATAATAATTTGCTCTTGTGTGATTCTGTTGATCAAGCAACAGAGGAGAACAAACTACTGTTTCTTTCAACACGGAGTAATTTGAAGCTTCTGATTAAATCGAATATCGGCACATCGTTTGTTGACGGTACGTCCAAAACGTCGCCTCATTATTTTGTTCAGATAGGCTATTTACAATAATTGGAAATTTAATGAAAACATTATAGATTTTGCGCAAGAAATGAAATGCTCTTTCCATTTTTTTCTTTGGGCGTGGGAAAGTGGTATTAAGAAAAGTATTTGGAAAATAAAGTACTGGAAAAACGAACTTTGGGATGAATAGTTTGGAAAAAAAGGTTTCGGGAATTATCAAGCGTTGAGTGAAAGAGATTAGAAGTAATAATTAATTGGGAAAAATAGTCCTCAAATCAATTTTAGCCGCGTGAAATGCAAGGAAAAGGACTTGCCCACTTCGTATAAGTTCTCCCGACTGAAGAACTCCACCGAATAACTACACTGAAAACATCCTAGATCATGTATAGCCAGATTGCTCGGCCTTATAGGCTTTGACGGTAACAACTTTTGTCAGGTTTACTATGCTGCCATCTAGTTGTTACATAAGAAATCAAGTCATATCTTCCACTTGAATTGCATTAGTAACTGTACTGTCATCTCGTGTTCGTATATAGCAGACGGGTGGCGATCCTGGCGGTTGCTCTCTTCAAAGTGCTGCCGATTTTAACATGGGGATGGGCAATCTGTTACATATATGATCTAGGGAAAACATAAAGCGTTTTATACGGAGTGATTTGTTGGGAAGACATAAAATAATAACGCTGTTACATAAGAACGATTACTGTTTATCTTTCAGTAATGTGTAAATACAGAAGGATGGATGTTTTGACCACAGTAAACCTCAACGTACGCACCTTTGTGTCACAATACTATACAATTTATACCGTGGGGTAATCCCTCCTATGAGTATCTTATATCTCAGGGTAGTTTTTCAAAAGCAGATTTTTTTTTTGAGGTCATCAATATCCCTGGGTTGTGCATTATAGACGTCTTTTACTACAAAATCGAAAGAAAGAAATCGGGTAGTGTGACTTTGGAGAATTTGGAGGCCACGTAATTGGCTCACTACAACCGTATCAGTTGATGTCTAATATTCACTTTTAAAATCTATAAAACACAACACGCATTTCGCTCTTCGGCTTGCAGTAAATGACATTTTGCTTATTCCCTCGTTTGCTAAGCGATAATATGATTTCTTTTGTGCGTAAAATGAATGATACAAAACTCCTGTGTTTTAACATCATAATATAATAGCTGAAATATATTTTTTTATACAGTCGTTTCATAAGGACGACTTTTCGGTTCTCATTTTCGTATCGAAAAGTCATTGATTTTTGTATTCATAAATTAGCGTGCTTAAAAAATAAATTTCCGTGCCTAAAAGTACTTTTAAGCACACTAAATTAGAAATACTGGAAACATAAATTCCAACTACAAATGTATTTATTTATTAGAAATATTCACACCACAATTATTTAAATTAGAAATTACGATTGTAGGTTTGATACATTATTTACTTCCGAATCACTCATTTTCCTAATTATATTTATTACTTTCGTTGTAATAATAATATTCCGAAATTACATGACAAGCAGAACTCCACTTAAACAACTTCCTAACAACCAGCAAAACAATCACCACTGCCTACTATATATCCGAAGGCCATGAAATCTATCTCTTTCCGTACGAATGTAATACTCTTTCGTCTTTAACGTCTTTAACATAAGAAGTTCGCCATTGCGAGAGAATGAATCAACTATTTTATTTAGACAGATTTATTGATATTAGTTCACAAACTTAATAATTTAAAATTGATATATGTATACGAAAAGTAGTTGTACATAATAAATATATAAATTCATAACTAATTAATCTATCACAAATCTAAGTAATTTATTGGTTCAAACTTGCACTTATGTCTGGTAAGAGAGAATGAATAAACTATTTCATTCTCTTTAAACTATAAATACATTAGGAATTCTCGAAAAAAAACATCTTGTATGAAAACGTGCGAAACTAGTGTTTTAAGCACTCGCCGCGTTGTCCACCTTCCCGAGTCGGTGGACAATTTTTCTTTCTCGTGCTTAAAACGCTATCATTTCTCAGCTTGTTGCATAAATAGCTATTGTATCACTCCTGATATGGTTTTTATAGCGATTTTATGTTACGGCTTTCAAGACTGATTAGACTGTATTATTATGTATTATGTAACATAAGCATATATATATTATTCAATGAAGTGGAGCGTTCCAAGCGCAGACCAGTGTGAAGATATTTTCTACCCGCCCTATATGAGAGATATCACATTTGAAATCCGCTGGATATTTCCACGAACGCATTTCGCAATGAGCAGAAATCTGCGATGCGGTCTGGCATTTATCCTCTAAATTCAAGACGTTGCAGAGATAAATTTACGAAACAGTTGTATAAAAATAAAATCACTGGACGTTTTAATTGTTATAATTAGTGTTATTTCAGTTAATATTGATAATTAACTAGAAGAAGATAACAGACTCATTTAAAATCTAAATTCACTGCATAATTTAACTTTATCTGTTACACTTTGCAGTATTAGATTAGTACATTTTCTGTTACTGATAGTTTTTCGTTCTAATTGACGGTTCAGTCAGCTGACTACTTGTCGCCAAAGAGACCGAGAATCGCTCACACGCAGATGTTGAGAGATTTCTAGTGGACAAGTTTGTTGTGCTATTATTTGTGCATTTCGAACTGGCGGCTCATGGTCAAGTAATGGACTGTTTGCCATGTGTTCTTACTCCAATCCTGGACCATTGTGCTCAACTAAAGGTAACTGGGACTGCCGGAATTACTAGTGCTTCAGTTCAGTGACTCGTGCGTGGTTTGTACTTTTGTACGTGATCTTGAGCCGCCAGTTAGAAGTGCACAGATAATAGAAGTTCTTCGGCTTCTTAAAAATTTCACCCCACAAGTTGTCAATCACGACCTGAACATTCCACCTGTGAAACTGAATAAAACGATCATCCCGTTTAGCTCTACCGTAAAAAACTTCGGAGTTCATTTCGAATCTAATCTCAATTGGAATACACATATTAAATATACATGTAAGAAGGCATTCTCTATTCTCCATTAACTAAAAAGATTGTATCATTATCCATCTAAATTAAAACATTCGCTGGTACAGACACTCATTCTACCTCACTTCGATTATTGTGACGTTTTGTTCAGTGATCTCAGGATTGATTCCGCTCAGGAACTACAACGTGTTCATAACGCGTGCGTTCGCTTCATTTGCAATGTTCGATACTATGATCATATCTCACTTTTATTCGATAAGTTATCATGGCTTAGGTTACATGAAACGAGAAATCTGCACTTGCTTTCTCTCTTATATCGAATTATGCACACTTCATTCCCTTTTTATTTATTTTGCCGTTTTCATACTCTCTCTCGCTATCACAATATTAATACTCGATCACAACGCACCTAAAAATTCCACTCCACACATCATCTCTGTATTCCTCATCTTTCACTGTTGCTACTTCTCGTCACTGGAACTCTTTGCCGTCTGGAGTCGAGGGCTGCCGAACCTTGAAATCTTTCAAATCCGGGTTAGAAAATTATCTTATGACGAGTTGCCAAACTAGCTTACTGTTATGACAAGTGTTGTATTACATGTCTCCACGTATTCATTATATTTTTTTATTCTAGTGATATTTAACTTATTTTATCTTTTTGATTTCATCGTATTTCCCGATAATGATATATCTATAATAGCTTCAGCTACTTATAATCATAATTTTCCTTACTGTGTGTACCTAAATATTATGTTCATTGTATGCTTCACTATTATTATTATTATTATTATTATTATTATTATTATTATTATTGTCTCATTTTTATACTTTGTACAGTATGTCTCATTTATTTTGACTTACTGTTCACATTTTATTATGCATTTTCCTTCCTTTCTATATCTTATATATTATATCTGATTTCTACTGACTTGTTGTTTACATTTATCTACTTCAGTTTTGTGTGTATACTGTATTTTATAAATTTGTAGTGTTTTTTGTATCGCAGTTTTAATCCTGGTTGAGTGGTAGAGAAGGTCGTATGGCCTTAGCTCTGCCAGGTTAAGTAAACCATTATTATTATTATTATTATTATTATTATTATTATTATTATTATTATTATATAATGCCACCATCTCTGAATAGCGTCTGCAGTTTAAGATAACTATAATTAATTATTGAAATTAACTGTTGCAAAAAGAATGCTTCGTCTTTCCATAAAACTTTGTCTAACTAGTGATTATTAAGTTGAAACTCTGTTAACATAAATAAAACAGAAGCACATTATGTTTTCTGCTTTTCACTACATTTGAGTGCTAACACTGGTTTTAGTTTATACATATACTATAGATACAAGCTAAGACGTTTTCTTAGAATTCTCCAAACTGTCCTGTAACTCATTTGAAGATGCACGGACATCTAACACTACTAATTCCATAGTAAGTATTTCTACTTATTTCATTACTTTTCTGAAGCACCTTAGCAGCAGTGACATCATTGGTTACCTTTGGTCTTCCAGTCTCTTTAGTTGGTTATTTAATAACACTGTATCAAATACTCGGTTATTTAGCGTCGATGGCATTGGTGATAGCGAAGTGGTATTTTGCGGGATGAGGCCGAGAATTCGCCATAGATTACCTGACATTCGCCTTACAGTTGGAGAAAACCTCGGAAAAGTCAACTAAGTTAATCATTCCAAGCGGAAATCGAACCCGCGCCCGAACGCAACTCCGGATCGGCAGGCAAGCGTCTCAGCCGACTGAGCTACGCCGGTGGACAGTTTTCTTCTTATCAGCAACAGAACCAATTTCTTCAAACCTCCTGATTAAATTCTTTTAATTACGAATAAAATGCTAGCCTTCTCTTATATGAAGTGTTTAAATTCTTCCAGATCTTGAGAAAGACTCCTATCGCTTTCATAATAGCATTGGAGCAGCCAACTTTTAAGGATAGAATCACGGCTTAAACTTCAAAATTCTTTTAGTAGTAATAAGAAAATCATTAATTTTTTATCAACGAAATGGTAACTATGAAAATTCAAACATTACGTATAAAAACCTTATTGTTTTGTTTTTCCCCTATCTTAAATATTATAATATTTATAACGCTTTACATTGTGAGTGACTTTTGAATTGCCTTACATAATCATAATTGTCTATTACAAATTTATTGTTGTTTAGCAGTTTCTTTGCACATGGCAAATCTCACAGAACCTACCAGGAATCGAAACGCGATATCTTTCATTAAACATGTGCAAATAAAAGCGATTAAAAAGGCATGAGGTAGCGTTTACGTCAAGAACACTTTTTCTGCCAGGTCGTTATTATGCCATGAGTGTAGGTCGCTGGCAAAAAGACGGCAAGGAAATCTGTACTTTTCCGCAAGGACGCAAGCGACACTGATAAAGGCAGCAGCACAGCATAATCGACTCTGGAAAGTGCATTCGATTTCTGCTACATCAGCTGAAGTGTACATATCCTTCTCGTTATATAAGCATATTTACAATTCACTGTTTGTTCTTGATGTCATGGCATTAGTTTCCATTGCTACGGAAACTGTGTAACAAAGAACAAAACATTTTGACTGCATTTGCTCATACATTATGTATGGACAAAATACAAAATGATATATAGGGTGGAAGTAATATAACTGTGCAGATTTTAACAGCTCATTCTTTGGGTAGAGTACGAGAATTATAATACCATATTAATCCAAAATTAATACTTTTGTGAGAAAAAAATTATTTTCCCCTGAACACTTGTAACTACCTAGGGTTGGGAGGTACAAGTCACTAGTACTACAAGGAAAGTCTGGAAAGCACTATATTTCTCTATGTGTATGCTTAAGAAAGCTAACCGAAGGTCAAAATAATTAGCGTACAAAACCCTTGTTCGCCAAATTATGGAATATGCAGCAGTAGGTTGGGATCCGTACTGATAAAACCAAATCGATTCAATAGCAAAGGTCCAACGCAGGGCAGCGAAATATGTCAACATGAGAAAGGGACATGGCGAAGAGATAGTAAAAGACAAAGGGTGGGAATTTCTCAAATGAAGGCGACGAAAAACCAGATTTAGTACATTGTTTAAGGCACAAATGGGACACAAAGCATGGACCGACATAATACTTAGGCAGGGCTGATCATATTAGGAAGTTTAAATGCAGACAGCAAGGAACGGATGTTGCAAAATTTTCCTTTGTTAACCGCACAATAGTAGACTGGAACAGCTTACCTGCGGCAATCTTTCAAGGTGATCCTCTCAAATCAATACATTTAAGGAAAGGTTAAGAAGATTAGACTAAAAAATTTAATTGTAGATGCATTGTAATCATGTAAGTTGGGTCATGTAATTAAATTGATATGTAATTAATTAAGTTGACATGTAATTAATTAAAGTGACTTGTAATTACTTAAGTTGATAATAGTTAGGTTTAATAGAAGTTAGGTTTATTATAGCATAGTTTTTATTTATAGTCCTAGGTTTATTGCATTAATTTATTTATAGTTAGAATTAAATTTACGTTTATTTTATTTTATCTTTTTATTGCTGTTTTTATTATGTAACTATTGCAATTCTATTATTGTAGGCTATATTATATATCACTTCTACCGGTTGTATACCCAATTGTAGTGTTAATAAATAAATAAATAAATAAATAAATAAATAAATAAATAAATAAATAAATAAATAAATAAATAAATACACACACATACATGCATGCATGCATACATACATACATACATACATACATACATACATACATACATACATACATACATACACGTTAACACTGTTTTAGTCTATAAGTACTACTACTGTATCCGTACGATTCTGATTTTCACTCTTATCATTAGAAAAACTGATAAGGAATGATTTATCCCTTTGCAATTTTTCAATAAAGCGGAAGGTTTTCTTGCAAATTAAATAAAAAGATTAACACGTGAATCCGCGAACCTTGGACCCAACGGCAGGTATGGTAGTCACGAGGCTACTGAGGACGATGTCAAGAAGGTGACGCATAATTTATCATTATTCGTTTTACGCGTTCGCAGCAATTCAGTTCCTTTATCGTGTTGCCGAAGATATTACTCTTAACAACTTATTTCCTTGAACAATTATTCGAAAACCACTTATAGGCCTGTTTGGTTATTTCAAATGAAAGTTGGCCGAAACTTACTGTGTGCAACAGGAATGTCGATCAGCGTTCGCTTTTGGAGTATTGGCAACAGTGTGTTATAATTCGTTTTTGACTGTAAAAGGGCATAAAGCTGCTTAAATCCATCACAGAATGTTTTTAGTATACTATATGAGGAGACATATTTAGCGAAATAAGCCGTAAAGAATTCGTGTGCGCGATTTCGTTCCGGTCGAACATCTTTAAAGGACAATCCACGACCAGGGCAAGCGCTCAAGATTACCACGCCAAATTCAATTCAACATGTTGATGCTCTTGTCAGAGGGAATAAGAGAATAACAATAAGCAAATTAATGTATTACTGTAACGGTTAGCATGTCTGACCGTGCAACGGATGGGCCCAGGTTCAAATCCTGATTGGGACAAGTTACCTGGTCAAGATTTTATCCTGGATTTTCCCTCAACCCATTAAGAGCAGGGGTCATCAACACAGAGCACCCTGGGACTAGCGTCTCTTACCCGCGGAGAAGACACTGCACTATGGTGCATTCGTAGCTGCTGTCGGATATGCTCTCTATCTCTTCCTGCTGCACTACGGGACACAACACGTCGCTCCGCTTACCCTTTACCCATTTCAGCGAGTGCTGACGACCACTGATTAAGAGCAAATGCTGGGTACTTTCGGCGCTGGACCCTGGACTCATTTCGCTGACACTATCACCTTCATTTCACTCAGATGCTAGACAACTATCGAAGTTGGCAAAGCGTCGTAAAATAAACTAATTTAAATAGTACTCGGTAAATCAAAAGTCGGGAACCATAGAATAGATTAATAAATTATTTAGAAAAACATAAAATCCTCTCTAAAAATCAGTTTGGTTTCCGCAATAATATTTCTACTGACGATGCTCTTATTAATGTTACTGGAAAAATTATCACTGAACTAGATATCGGAAACAAATGTTTGGGTATTTTCTTGGATCTACGGAAAGCTTTTGACACTATCAATCATAATTTACTTTTGGACAAACTACATACTATTGGAGTTAGAGGTATAGTTTTAAAATTATTCCAATCATATTTTTGTAACAGAAGGCAAATGACCAAAATTGAAGATCAATTTAGTGAATACAAATATATTGATATAGGTGTACCGCAAGGAACAATTTTGGGACCTATTTTATTTCTAATATATGTTAATGATCTGCTAAATATAAATTTAGAAAAATTTAATGGATCTATATATTCATATGCGGATGATACAGTAGTTATTTTCAGTGGTTTTTCTTGGCAGGAAGCATATAGAAATGCTAATATAGGTGCTAACATTGTTAAAAAATGGCTTAATTCAAACTTCCTTTCTTTAAATATATCTAAATCAACTTTAGTTCCTTTTTCGTTAACAGCTGCCAGTGTTCAAAATTTAAAATTTAGCGATAAATATAGACTAATAATACACAGTGAAAATTGTTTAGATCCCAAAAGTTGTAAATGTTCACCTTTGAAAGAAGCCACGTATGTCAAATATCTGGGTATCATTATTGATCAGCATTTAAAATGGCCTCATCACATTACTTATCTTTGTAAGAGGCTTCGTAAAACAATTTATAAATTCGTTAATCTTCGATGCTACTTACCTATTAGAGTTCTACGAAATGTTTATTTGGCCATTATTCAGTCTATCATTCAATATGGTATAATTGTTTGGAGTGGAAGTACAAAAATTAATCTTAGTCCGTTAAATTTACTACAAAAACGAATAATTAAAATTTGTTTGAAGAAACGTTTCGATTATCCAACTAAATTAATTTATTCTGAATTTAATGTATTTAATATTGAACAAATTTATAAGTATACGCTGTTAAAATTTTATCATAAAAATCGTAATAAGTTTGTATTACAGACACACAATTATGACACAAGACGAAATATTAATTCAACATTAGTAGAACCTAAATGTCTCACATCTGCTGGTCTAAAGCATAGCATAAATTTTGGCCCTCGGTTGTACAATGCTTTAACTAAATTACACCCAGAACTTCTAACATGTAACCCACTAACATATAACAAGAAAATTAGAAACGTGTTAATATCTTCAATTTGATTAAATAAATTTATAGCCTATGTGTATGAATTAATCAACCTATATTATATTTGTATTCTATAATTTTGAAATATATATTAGTCCTACTTTTCACGTGCGATATTATTCTTCTATAGTGTTAATATTATATTATATAATTCCATTGCCGCTGTAATTATATTTTAGTTCCTATTTTATTTTACTTATTTATTTATATTATTATTTTTTATTTTAATATTATATCTGAACTGCGACCGAGCACGAGCGCTGCTCATTCGGTCTCAAATTTTGTTAATACTACTGTATCTTCTTTTTATATTGCTTGTATTATTTTATTTGTATTTCTCTTTGTTTGTTTTGTAATTATATTTATTTATTCTGTATATTTGAAATAAATAAAATTGAAAATTGAAATTGAAAAAAAAAATATATATATATAAATATCTTCCATATGCTTGATTTTCGATTATTATAGGTGTTATCAGTATTTGTAAGACCAAATGCTCTACCAGTGCCACATTCGATTCTAGCCCTCAGCTATCTCAAAAGCCGCCATTTTGGATGCAAATTTGAAATGTTAAATGGATGGGGGGTCATTAGGTACTCAAAATCATGTGACATTTTCTGAAAAAAAAAAAACAATGCTGCAATCTGTTTTGAGATATCTCTAATCTTTTCAAATTATTTAAAGATAACTGTCATAATGACATCAACATTAGGTACTGAATCTACAGATATTTTGTAACATGGTACAGTACTAAGGAGGCTTTGGAAAAGGTATTTTTATGCAATTCTGGACATGCCATTCTATAGATAGAAATTTATTTTGGATTCAGATATAAATAGAAATAACTTTTGTGAAACTTTTTATTTTTACTTATTTTTTTAAATATATAAGATAATTTTATTGTACTTATTATAGAGTACATTACAATTTTGCTAAATTGTTATAGAAATTGAAACACGTGCTTGGATTCATGTCCATTGGCAGTCCCAACTTACAAATAAAAGAAAATGATAAAAATACAAGAATATAAGATACTGATATTCCTATTACACGTTCAGTCTCAAGTCGCTATGGGTGCTATGCATAGACATTTGGCTAGCCCGCGCTACAAGCGTGCTGAACTAGCCCCGGCTATCGACTGATTACTTGTACAGGATTCATATCATATCATATCATATCATATCATATCATATCATATCATATCATATCATATCATATCATATCATATCATATCATATCATATCATATCATATCATATCATATCATATCATATCATATCATATCATATCATATCATATCATATCATATCATATCATATCATATCATATCATATCATATCATATCATATCATATCATATCATATCATATCATATCATATCGCTAACACTGGTTTATGAATACGAAAAACCTTAGTTCGCTGATCACCCACCGGAAGCCCGCGCTAAGAATGCCTATGAATATGGCCCTAAGTCTTTTCTTTCTCAGTCTTCTCTGTGCTGGGTTTGCCGGGGGATTAGCCGCAATTTCTCTGAGCAGAGGGTTAAAATGTTCAGCAAGTGAATTGTGTAGCTTGATGTACTGTAGCTCGATGCAGGACTTCATTTGAGGGGATCAGAAGCAAAGGGATATAAGTGCACTTAACAAAATAAAATCACGAAAGGTTTTTACAGACATTTATTACTTGAAGTTACAGTCATTGAAAACGCAATTTTCAAACTTAAATTTTGTTAGCATTTCTTGATTTTCTGTGATTCACACTGAAGTATTGTACGAGGCGTCTTATCAGATAAGACGCTTCCTTACAAAGCGTCTCATCAAGAAACACAACTGTGATTGGTTGATTTTAAGGCGGTTCTGAAACGTTATCAAATTCATCCTATAAGTTGAATAGTCATAACAGTAACAAGGACTAATTCATTTACTAGTGGTAAATTAATTTTACTGTACCTATATAGGATGGAATGGAATTTTGAGAGGGGGACATTACGGCAACCTTTCACGATCTATTGCACTAATCCTCTGGCTAGACGCATTCCCAAACCCACACCGGCTGATTACACTAAAGTTTGCTGCGTAGCCAGGCTTCGAACAGGCACCTCCCATCCAGCCCCCTCCGTGCGTCGCCAGCGGGGGTTCGGGGAATGCTATGGAATGATGACGAAATGGAGAAATGTTGACGGAATGATGTAGATGCCTAATATGGGGAAACGGGAGAACTCCGACAATAACCGAACTGCGACTTTGTCCGCCAGTGAAAAATCCCAGACCTGACCGGGACTCGAACCTGTGACAGGCTAAAGGTCTGACCACACAGCCACCGCAGTGGATTTCGGGAGGGGCACTATAACCGAGCACTGCGACCTTTTGCGATATATTACTCTAATCCTCAAGCTAGTCCACAGCTGTAGAGTAATGGTTAGCGCGTCTGACCGTGAAACGAGCGGGCCCGGGTTCAAATCCTGGTTGGGACAAATCACCTGCTTGGGGTTTTTTCCGGGGGTTTCCCTCAACCAACTGAAGCAGAATTGCTCGGTAACTTTCGGCGTTGGACCTCGGACTCATTTCGCCATCATTAATTCACATATCATCATCCATACGATAGTCCGGGTTAAGTTCACGGTGCGGCGTGTTGTACTTGTACAAGAGGGCGACCGTTCGACTACCAATCATTCACAGAATAGGAGTGGTAAACACAATAAGCCTCAGGCTGCAGTGCAAGCCTTCGGGTCCCTCCTCCGTACAAGAGAAAAAAACCCTCAAGCTAGGCGCATGTCCAAACCCATTCCGACTAACTACACTAAGTTTCGCTGCGTACCCAAGTTTCAAGTTACCCCCTCATTCCTAGGTCAATCTCCTGTGATGCGGATGCCTAATATGGGGAAATGGGAGAACCCCGAGAAGAACCCCAATTGTAACTTGTCCGCCACAAGTGTCACTATGGACTTTTGAGGGACTCGAACCCGGATTGTGTGCGTGACAGGCTGAAGATCTGATCAGTCAGCCGCCGCAAGGTTGCACTGTGTATTGTACAGTAGGGATATGTTGAGTTTCTAAATACTGCAGCGTTAAATTGACTGTTTCAATTCAAATCCCGCTATCTTCTCTCTCTCTCTTTGCATGTTTGGATTATCCGCAATTTCAGATTAGCGGGGTTCTACTGTACTTAAAATAAATTACGTATGACAGAAAGGAGAGGAGTCTTTATCCTGGAATCTGTGGATAAGGCAAGCGTCTTCGCGTTCAAACAGTCCGTAGTTTGATGCCTGACGTAACGAACAGAAGAGATTGATGTTCCAGCTATTTGTCCCTTCTAGTGTCGTGCAATGTTCGAACATAAGAGGGTATATCAAGATACTACGAACTTCGCCCTACTCCATAGGCATGCCAACGGTACATGGAAGTGAATCATGTAAACTAAAATAACCGAGTCCATTGATAACCGATAAGAGGCCTTATGTATGATTCACGTTTTCCGAGTCTGTGTAGAAGTGAAACTACCGTTGCGCTTGTTCAATCTTTCCTCTTCCTTACAAATATACGAGTATGTATCTTAGTTCCTCCTCTCCCTGCGCCTTTACGCTTCACCTGCATAAGGATATCAGGCACATATCTTGTGAAGTTACGAATAGTAATGAGTGTAGGTAATTCTTTTTGTTATTGACATAAATATACGTATAAATAAATCAAAATATATTTAGAAAACGCATATTTTCAAAATACAGGCTAGTATGTGCAAAGTTCAAACATGAGAGAGGAAACCAGAACATTGGGAATTTCGTCTTATTTCATATGAAAAAAAAAAAAAAACAAGTCGCAAGAGCTGTGCTCAAATCCTTAAGCGGTCCTGCAATGTTCGAACATGAGAGAGGCAATCAAGACATTACAAACTTCGTAGCATTTTATATGAAAAATTAATCGCAAGGTCTATGCTAAAACAAAGAGGGGTGGGAGTGGAGAACACCGAATATTTTTATAACAAAGTGGAACAAACACGACAGGCCTTCTTCTGCAGAGCGAACATCGACGAATGTCAAACTACTCGACTAACTTGAATCGAACATGTGCCTGTAATACTTTCATCATCCGTATAGTCACACAAATATTGTTACCGAGCAACTGTGACTTATTTGAATATTACGTGAAGAATGTAATTTTAGCTATTTTCTTTCTGTAATTGTTATACTAACAACTGTCATGTATTTTAAAAACATAATCTGATGTATCTACATGTACTTATATTTCTGTCAAAGTTTAATCATATTTTTGTAATAAAAATTATCTGTCCTTACAGCTAAATAAAACTTCACAAGATTTGTTCTAAAATACTTACTCAGCTAAAAGCATGAAGGGTTGGGAGAGAATTTAAAGGACACAGATCATAAAAGGGGCAAGACCGAGCGAGCGAGACAGATCCGCTTCTTCAAAGCAGACTTCGGTTCTTGTCACGCTCGACAAACTTTAACCGAACATAGAGCATGAAAAGCACGACACTAGTCACTTCTCATACGCTATGCTGTATTCCCAGCTTTTGACCTGTGCCTTGTTAACCAGGAAGGCCCGAATGTGAGCTTGTCTGCAATGTCGTTAAAACTGAAGGGGTGAGAATGAGATAGTCTAAAGCCACATTTTTAACAAAAATTGTTTTATGAGAGAGTTCACTTCTTACATACGTATACGAGGAAACTGCTAGTAAAATATTGTAAAACTTACTCAACAGATGACGTAAGTATACTGTATGCCGAACAAATTATGATACCGCACCTAATAACCAGGCTTCGAGACTTTGGACCCGATAGAGCAGTTCAGTGGGAAATCCGCATAACGGCGTACTGAGTATAGTGGTAAAGCGTACAGTGGGTGGGGGTACTGTAGAATGAATGCCAACAAATACGCAAAGAAAAACGCTCTGGATTTGAAGGTTCTGACGAATAATTTGGTTTTCATATAAATCTATTTTCAAACTGTGTCTGAAACTATTACACGGTTAGAAAAGTCAGAGCAAGAGATGCCGGAAACCCTCAAATTAGTTGAGGAAATGACACAGAGAATTAATGAGACACCAAGTACAGCTGTCAAAAGAAAAAGTGGCCGCTTTCCTGAAACAAAGTTCCCTTCGGGTATCTTCGCTACAATTCGGAGACAGACGATGTTACATGTTGTTGGACCACGTTGCCTGATATCTACAGTTATAATTGAAGTATTCTGTATGTTATTCGATAGCGTAACGGTAGCGTTCAGGCCTCTTATTCATGAGGACCTGCGTTCGACTACAACCTCGTGCTTTTTATGTTCTGTTTTTGAGAGAGAGAAACTATACATAATGACTCCTTTCTCTTTTACGATTATTTTAGTAATTAACATCAGGTTCATTAATATATTATGCCATGACTTTATCATTATGATATTGTGGCTGCAAATGGAAAGAAAAAAATTTTATTCTCAATAAAATATCCTTCGTGGGATAAACAAAACAAATTTACTGGCGTCGCCCTTAAAACATTCAAACAATTAACCGTTCAAAAAACAAAACAAAAAGCCACAATTCAATATTTGAATTGGTCATTGCTAGAAGGCTCTTTGTCCAAAAATGTTAGTTCTGAATAAATCGAAAAAAACTGTTTTTAAGAAATACTAATCTTCGTAGAGCAATGTGGTGACTGTCCATCATAAAGGTATATTTGTGCTTTCTGGAAGCACAATTTTTATTTTGTTGTCATATGTAGTTTGTATAATATTATTAATTAAAAATTCAAATTTAAGGGCCTTTTAGCAGTGAACTTAAAATAATTTCACATTTGGTTAAAAATGGAGTACTTTAATAAAATACAGGATTGTAAATTAAATAAACTACCATTATTTCAAGTTAAAAGTACATTTCTCTTCTTAAAATATATTTTAATTACGTATTACAAAGTTTTAGGCCCTTGTTTTAAATCTAACTTGACGATTTCATTCTGTATTTTCTCTATGTTCTGCTAGTGGAGAATTTACAACTTTCTCATAATAAGGTAACTGTTCATGGGGAATGTAGCATAGAATTTTCTTGATATCCTGCATTTTGTCTGGGTTGATTGCAATCAATTCATCATAAGTAGGACGTTGGGGAAGGACTATGTTTTCAATTCCAGGTAGACAAAGAGCAAAGGTATGCCTAATACAACCATCAATGAACTTGGATGTTGAAACAATATGAGGAACAGTGGCATTGTACATATATTCATAATAACTCGCAGGGGCGAATGACAACTTCGAACACCGAGGTACCTTTCTACCATAAGATTCTACAGAAAGACCTCTTTTGTAAAACATGGGCCACCAGTTAATGAGTGACTTTATTTTTGTGCATGCATAAATATTTTTATATAGCCTATGAAGATTTTTGTGGCCTAAGGAAATAACATTTTTATGCAATATTCATTTACGTCAGTGATTCAGTGTAAATATTCTGGACTTACCTACAATCCTCACCAGTTCGTCTTTCAGCCACCAATTCTCCAGAGTAAGTCACATGTTCAGTGCCTTTAACTTTGGCTTTCTTTAATATATTTCGTTTCCAACTGCAAGTATCACTACATCTCTTTTTGCTTTTCAAACTCTTAGTCTCCATTTTAATTAGCCGAAATTGCATATAATATAATAATTTGTATTAAAACACAAATAAAGATCAGAGCAGAATAAACAGACCGCTTCACACAATGAAGATAGCTGATAGTATAGTAAGTATAAAGGTTTGTCATCAGATGGAAACACCGCTAAATGACAAGTTCACAGCTAGAAGGCCCGCTATCCTGGAGTAAGGGCATTTTAGCATGACACGAAAAATGAAATGCTCAACTATGCGTGTGTATGAAGGCTTGAGGAAAGTCCTTTTAGCACAGATTGTGTATTTATGTGTAAGGATGTTGAATCTGTAGTTAACTCATTTTTGCAAAAATACGGAGAAAGGGCCTTTTAGCAATGACCAATTCATTTAGTCTATCTTCCTCTTATCTCGATCATCTTGCAGTAGAGTGGGCATGGAATTGACTAGTCTTTGCAAATAGCGACTGTTCTTAGACACGATATTCCAGGCATCCTGAACATACATACATAAGTGTTCTGTCCATGGGCAGGTCTTTCATTGCAAACCCAGCAATCTCCAATCTTTCCTATTTTCTGCCTTCCTCTTAGTCTCCGCATATGATCCACATATCCTAATGTCGTCTATTATTCTTTTCAACCAGAGACCCAACCAATTCCTTTTTCTCTTTCTAATCAGTTTCAGCATCATTCTTTCTTCACTCACTTTTTCAAACACAATTTTATTTCTTATTCTGTCTGTCCACTTCACACGCACCGTTCTTCTCCACATCCACATTTCAAATGCTTCAATTCGTTTCTCTTCATTTCGTCGTAATGTCCATGTTCCTTCCCCATACAATGCCACACTCCACACAAAGCACTTCACTAGTCTCTTCCTTAGTTCTTTTTCCGGAGGTCCGCAGAAGATCCTTCTTCTTCTATTAAAAGCTTCCTTTGTTCATGTTTGCAGTTTTTCTTGGGAAGGATAGGTCTAAATGCGGTAACATCCCGTTGCTTTCCGCACACCACTATCTCTTTCGCATTTTATTAAATTCCAGGGGGCCCAAGCGTGGAGATAAGGAGAGTGGATTTGACTAATTGGGCCCTCCGGACTTCACCGAAAGTCATGGTAAGGGTCAAATATTCATTCTATCAGGATGTTTGACCCGATCAGAGACCGGGAAATCTCAATTAGCCTTTGCCCCCCGCATCCTGGACTAGCTTCTACGAATCATCAGAAAATCTTAGAGTGTGATTGGGCCAATTTTTCCGAAAATGTTTCCACACTTTTGCCCTCGTAGCTCAGCGGACGAACGTCGGAATTTAGATGTCAACGTCTCAGGTTCAATTCCTCGTTACTCCTTTTCATTTTATTGTGGTTCAAGATAATATAATGTAATAATACAAAAAGAAAAACTAATAGCAGTATTATGCAACTGGATTTTTCCAAACCTAATATTAAATTTATGTTATTTATACCGCTAAAGAACGATTACAATATAAATAACTTGAATATTATTTATACAGTATCACTAAAGAACGATAACAGAATATAAATGATAAATATCGGTTTGTTTAATCAATATAAGATATTATATAATACGTATTTAATGATCTAAATAAAATACAACCACCGGCGTGGCTCAGTCGGTTAAGGCGCTTGCCTGCCGGTCTGAAGTTGCGTTCGGGCGCGGGTTCGATTCCCGCTTGGGCTGATTACCTGGTTGGGTTTATTCCGAGGTTTTCCCCCACCGTAATGTGAATACAAGGTAATCTCTGGCGAATCCTCGGCCTCATCTCGCCAAATATCATCTCGCTATCACCAATCTCATCGACGCTAAATAACCTAGTAGTTGATACAGCGTCGTTAAATAACCGACTAAAATAAAAAAAATCTAAATAAAATAACCTATTTTACAAAGAAAGATGGTTATTTGTGTTATAATAATTACTTACATAAAATAGAGATTATTTATATTGCGAAAGAACAATAACAATATAAATAACTTGAATATTATTTTATAATACTAATGAAGGAAAACTTGATAACTTGAATATTATTTTATCGCTAAAGAACGATAACAATATAAAAAACGTGAATATTATTCATATCGGAATTTCACAGATTTATTACAGATGTATTTAAGAAATTGTAGAAGAATAGTAATTAGTAACAGTGTCCTATTTATTCTTCTTGGAGCCAAATTTGTAACTTTTAAAAGTGTGGTTACTATGTTGAAGTGTATGTGTTGCAACGGATGCTTGATTTGTTATGTATGTGAGTCAGTTATGGGATGCTTGATGTCGTCGCAATGTCGTAATTATAGTTTGATTGTGTTTGTGTGACTATTGTGTATTAATTTATGATGTATGGTACGGAAAGCTGCATATTTGTGTTATAGAAGTGTTACGTATGTGTGTTGTTAATGTTTTTGTATGTTTCAAATTGATAACTGATATTTGTTTTGCAATCGCAATGCCTAATTTACGGATTGTTTATGTTTTGTTTACATCGCGTAAGCTAATTTAATTTTCTTTTCCATTTCTCTTTATGCTTATCTTTTTTGTGTATAAAACTATAGCCCTAACATACATATGTAAAATAGGGCTAATCCCCCATTAGAGATACAATAATAATAATTATTATTCATATCATTATAAAACGATAACAGAATACAAATGGTGACTTGAATTTTATTCATATCTCTAAAGAACGATAACAAAATATAAATAACGTGATATCCATAAAGAACGATAACTGGATATAAATGATAATTTGAATATCATTTACATCGCTAAAGAACGATTAAAAATAAAATGAAAACTTGAAGATGGCCCGAACCCACAACCTTTGAATCATTAAACAAGCACTCTACCGCTGGTCTACGAGGCGCAAATATGGAACACTTTCATAGTTCCGGAACTGCTTGTACAAGCACATGCATCGTGTAACATCGCCGCGACCCGAAGTGGACTTTGAAAATATTCGCTGTTCACGAGTGCGGCCACTTTTTTCTTTTTTTTTGACAACTGTACACCGGTTACTGAACGTGTAAAATAGAAGTGGAAATCAATTTTATGTAAAAATAACGGATATGGATCACTGCGTAATATAAACAGCATATTAGTGGACATAGAGTCGCCTGAGAATAAAGGATTGTCTCTTAGAGAATGCAATGATGTTAGGTTTTTTTTCGTTTTGCTCCTATCACGTCATGCGACGTAGAGCGCAGCTTTTCACAGTACAAACTGTGTTTGGCAGATAACCGAAAAAGATTTACGTTTGAGACACTGAGAATGTATCTTGTAGTACATTGCAATTCGGTACTGTAACTGCACTTCCTAAAGATGACCAATAGGATAAATGAAGAAATTAAAATTGCTACATGCTTATTTCCACCATTAACACTGTGTATAATTAAACACAAATGCTTATAAAAGACAGGAGAATAAATGCTTTTCACATTCTTTTGACATTGTCATTGTGTAATGTACATTTACTTTCAGAATGTACATATGTGTGTGTTCCCCCATACTACCGTACTCTATTCCAAACAGCAACGTTGTTACCTCAACACATCTCTACCTTTCACTACCTGCAGCGAGTCAACAATCTATAGTACATGCACAGTAAACTTATTGTATCGGGTCCCAAGTCTCGAAGCCTGCTAATAACATTGGACTCTAAAGCTTCAATACGCTCTCCTGTAAAATCCTGTCTGTGTGGTTTAGGACTACTATATTATTCTCACCCCTTCAATTTTATCCCATTCAACGCATGACAATATGTCGGTGTTAGTATGAGATAAATTGAAGTAAGTAAGAAAGAAAGAAGCGAAGAGAAATTTCGTGAAAAAAAAAAAAAAAAAACTTTATTGCTACTTTCAGAATTTACATTATATTGCATTTTATTTTCTTTACTTTTATACAAGATGATAGAATATAATTGTCATAAACTGTGACGAGCACACATCTGTACCATAAAAGAGCGTTGCAATGAAAACTCAGGGCACTACGGTATGCTGCTGTTAATAATATCCAAAATTGTGTATAAAACTTGATTGTCATTTTTAAATCGCTTTCCTAACAAAGCTGTATAAACTGCTCGGTTATATATCGACGGTGTGACTCCGACAGGCGGGTAGGTGCCCTGAACACCACCACCCCTTTCCTCTGTGCACAAGTTTTGTAGCCGTATTGTGTGTATAAGGTTCGAACCTGAGAGAGACAACACTATCTAGTACTGTACAGCTTGCAAAACGTGTGTTTTGTTGTTCTAAATAATGTTAGAACTGAATGTGTGTTCTGATCAGTTGAATTCCGTTACATGAAAAGGCAAGGAATTATATCCAGTGAAACTTTCCACAAAGCGAATTTTTTAGGCTGAATGGTGGCTATGTCTGTGAACAATTATTTTAAAAGATGAACCATGTTATTACACGTTCTGGTCTAACAAACCATTTTCTGTCAATTTTCAAGTGTTCAGGGTCATTCAAAATGGAAATGTTATATAGCTTCAAACCTTATACACGAAATTTTATTAATGAAGAAATTCACAATAAATAAATTACTCGTAAAATTACAGGAAAAAATAGACATCTTACAATCATGTAAACTCCAGGCTTCTACGTATAATTTTTAGTGTAATTAATTAGAGACAGACGCCTATAGCCAATCATGTATGAAGAATCTGCGTCTCAGAAAATTACGTCATTTGACGAAAAGTTGATAATTTTACTTCAACAGCATAGATGTCCTACGAGAAAAAAAAGAGCGCAATTCATATAAAAAAATACAACCGAGGGAAAATATCTGGAAAACAATTATTACAATAGAAATTGTAAACTGAATGAACGTGACTATGACATGCATTTATTTAAAAGAATATATCGTATATCTCAAATTTAATCGAACACTTCCCGCACATACCCATTCCGCTGTTATACTTTTTCATTGTTTATTATCTACGTTAAGATTTTATTGTGAATGACAATATTCCTTAGGCCATAATTACATTTTTCGTTTAGTTTAACATCCTAACTTTGTCTTAACTTTTGTTGTGAATGATCCTTAACTTTTAATTTATTTTAGAAAGACTTCTTATAAATAATCAGAGATATATCATGGAACTGACTAGCCTCATAATTCAGTATTGAACTCAGTTTAATTTAATACTGTGATGTATTATCAGGACTGGTACATTCATGAACAATAAAAACCTTCTTTTAAAAAGCTGATAAGTAATTGACATGTGATATTTTTGGTTATAAAACTTATGACATGTATACTGCAATAGCAACACGCCACTGATGTCCCTTACTCCTACTGCTACGGAACACAGCGTAAACAACGAGTACTTCAGAGCCCAGCGTTGTGGGGTGAGTGAATATTAACAACCGTCCGTCCCTCCATGTCTGTATTAAGACTGAACAGAGATTGTGTGTCTACTGCATTTAACCTTTCTTTTTTTCTTACCATAACCACGCCAAGTAAAAAAAGAGACATAATTTCCTCTTTTAAGAAGATATTTCTTAAAGCACCTATCCGCTTTCATTCGTTAGGACACAGTGGTACACACTAGAAATTAAAGAACAGCCCAATAAAAGAAACATATCTCGGAGGGCCTTAACAAGTTTCATAGTATATGCTATAGTAACATGCAGATTTATGCATTCATCCATCCATTCATTATTATGATTACTATTTATATTGCAAATTAGTTAATTGTTGTATTATTATTGCTATTATTTTTATTATTGGAATTTAAACGTAATTTACAGTTTTATAACTACTATCCATTTGAAGTTGAAGGACGTACTCTCCTGCCCTTCTGCACAATCTTCCCAATACGGATGGTTGATTAGCTGTAGGTCAGCAAGGTTTCCAAGCTGGCATTGGTGAGCGACACATATTTTCATTAATAGTCAATCAATACCAGAAACCTGAATTTTTGCATTTGCGCCAGAAACAGGGCATTTGTACCTAAATTGGGCAAAATAATATTTGGGGCCAAACTAAATACTTAGTTGGTTCACTAATCTTTATGGCTTAATTATATTCATTAATAGAACCGGGATTTATAATATGCAAAATGCATTTTGCATGCAAACTAATGTAATTATGGAAACCTGGTTTTCTTCGATTAACATGACAATAGTATTCACTCAGTACATATTTGTTAGTGCATACATATGATTGCATATTTTAAGATTTACTTATATTGCATGCATGTTTTCCCATTTCAGTATAAAAATTGCATTTTCTGGTCAGATTCTGATTTTATTTTCTTTTGGAAGGCAAAAGAGGCATATTCAGCAATCCTCTGACCGAATAATAATAATAATAATAATAATAATAATAATAATAATTATAATAATAATAATAATAATAAATGTTATTACTTTTAAAATAGATTAAGGCGACTATAGTTCTTATGTTATTGATATTTGTCTGTGACATAATTAGAGGCATTCTTGTATTTCCTTCATGTGGATTTAATAAATAAAGATACAAGAAATTAATAACTATTAAAATGTTTGTATAAAATTATTAAATACAATAAAAATGACTGCAAACGTTTAAAAATTCATGAACAGCGGCAATACGTCAAGAATTCATATTTAGAAAAATGTGTAGTACACACAGTACTTTCGAAGGGCGTTACTGTCGACAAAGTTAGTTCTAATATGTGGTTAATTTATGAAGATTAACATAAATCTGTATATCATATATTTATTATTTGTAATTTGAAATAATTAATAAATATAATTTACGATTAAGCACTAAATAAGACAAGTAACATATTTTATATGAATACATGGAGCGACAGGATTGGAAAAAAATTCACGTGACATGATACAACAAACTGAACATCGGAATCGAAATGACATCCAGGTGAACACTGCCTTCGGCACTGCTCTTTCAGTCCAGGTTTTGAGCTCGTGGCGTTCAGGTCAGCAGGCAGGAAGAATTAGCTAGTCTGTGATCTAGAGACTTCGAAGCGAGATGTATTTGCTGTTAGGATATTTGTCTGTTTAAAAGTTTATAAATTGCGTCTGGTTTTTTAATGTAAAATATTTCTGTGATGGCTATATAAGAGGCAAAATTTTAGCGTGTTATTGAGATATATACATATTTGGTACGCATACATTCTTTTAATTTTATTTTCTGTTTTCGATATATTAATATTCATATGGTTTAATATTGAAGAATTTTAGCATTTCTAGTCGTTTAGATTTTGAGTACTTAAAGTTCGTATATTTGACAATATATTGCACTAGAATGGAGGTACCATTTTAAAAATAGTTGTCTAGAATTCTTCTTGATAAGGGAAGTTGACAGTAAATTCTCATTTATCAAGGAACTTTCCAGAACAACCACTTTTAATGTCAACACTAGTCTTGGATATCTTCGTTTCTTGAAATTTTAATATTGCGCCATTAAACTTCATAAAACGCACAATTTACTACGAAATTGCGAAGTTAATGTCTTTATTACTAAGTTTTTATTCGAAGAATATGTAATCAGAGCCGCGATTGGAACTTGTGGTAATATTGTCCTATGTAGCAATGAAACTTGCGTAGTAAGAATTTTATATTCTTTAGATTGCTAGCGTTTTTCAAAATTTTCTACCGAGGATCTCAGTGCCCATGAAATGTTTTTCGACATGTAAATTTTCTGCACTGTAAATACTCGTTGGCTAAACAGTCACATTCGATGTTTATACTTCATCAAAGTAAACTTTGTTGGAGGGACTAATGGTTTCTTATTGTCTTTGGTGTTTTGTTTGCTGTAGCTTTGGTTGTAACATTAATGTAATTGTACTTCCTCCTTCTAGTCTGTAGTTCCATGGTCTAAGGTGGATGGTTTATCTGCTCTCAAATTATACAATGCAATTAACCCATTTAACAATCGCTGGCGCACATTTTGAATAGATCAAGTATCTGACATTGAATGTGATTAATTTAAAATTGTTCTAGTCATTGTTAATTTCTTGGATTTTGACTTTCAGATCAGAAAGAATACAGGTATATGTGGAATTCTGTAGTAAAATTGAAACTTTTGCTGTAATGGCGTTCTCTGAATTATGAAATAGTGGAACCTTTCACCCATTAAAAAGATTGGCGTTGAGGAATTATGAAACTTCCTAAGTTAGTATATACATAATAGATTGGTACTTAAGACGTTCTAATTTCAATATTGATTGATAGGATCAGGTTTCAAGAAACAATGAACATCTAAATTTTGGTCTAATTAACTCGGACTTGGTTCGTATACAATGTAGGCCTACGTGATAGGAACGATATTTACCAAAAAAGTCTGTTTTCCCTCCTTTATTTCTTTTATTGAAACTTTCCTAAAGTGTTGAGACAAAAAAAAAAGCCGGAACCTTGCTGCTAACCTCATTTTTATGTAAAATGATTTGGAAAGGTGAAGTTGATAAATTACGTAAATTTCGTTGGATTATCAACTCTAACTCTTGTTCAAAATAAAATTTACTGTAGATTGACATTTTTAAACACAATATACGTGGTCTCAAATGTTATTCGAAATTGATATTAACCCTGACGGCAAATATATCTCAGCATTCACCTGAAGTTAACATCGGACTTGCTGATTGAAGAACAGATAGGATGATTGAGGTAAGATATCGCTAGACACTCGTGAATACATGATACAAAATTACAAACATTTTGCTAGATAACGTTGGTCAATATGGCGGACATCGTAGAGGATCAGTGACAGGTTAGGTTTAGGTTCAGGTTTTTGGTATGCTTACCAAAGAACTCATCAGGCAGGGCAAACCAAGAACTTCCAAAAACTAGACATAACCTCTTGTTGATTCCCTATGTCATATTGATGAACGTCTTGAGCAGATTTACCAATATTTCAACTATTCTTTGACTGTATCTCTTCCAGGATATGCATCATATCCTGAAACTGGTGACCTGGCATCCTCAAGCGATGCGTACTACAGATCGTGAATCTGAACAGGAAAACCGAGGATTCCCCGAAAGTAAGCTCCGTTCTATAGTTTCGGACACTGCTTTTTCAAAAATCTCAAAATACGTAGGCCTAGTTGGTGTAAATTCGAAACATTTCAATTTCTGAAAACAAATATTTCAGGAATGCAATAAAGCTCTTTTGTGTAGTCAATTTGCTTTATATATGAACGAAAAGCATAATAAATTTGACTTATTTTGAGCCATACAGAAACCTAATGCACAAGTTCAGATGTACAGAATACTTGCAAGTTTTATTGCAGTTCTAAAGATTCTTGCGCTTAGCACATACTAGAAGTTTGCATTTAAATAGCTTTGTGTATTAATTTTGCTTAAAATTTTCCGTTAAAATATTTTCGGTTTCTTAATGTACAGTACTATAAATTCATTTTGTTGGTTTTAATTGTAAACCATAGAATTATGCAAAAATTCTAGCACATGGGAGGATTCAACACACAATTTTAAAATTCTAAAACAAAAACAGGTTAAAAACTTCTCTAGTAACGAATTGTTTAATATAAATTCTTAAACTTTCAAGTTTTGATGAATTGGATCAGGCAATTTTTCATTTTTTTTTTATAAATTTGGAGATTCTAGATATTGGGTTCAATAAAATACAAAATTACATTCATAAATCGCAAATGCCTTTAAAAAATTATTCGCCGATGACTTGTAGGTGCATGTTTAGAAGTTCGGTAATATGAAGGATTAAATTAGTTCATATCTTTCATTAGGAAGCAATTTGGGACATTGTATAGGTAAATATCTATCAATTTATTTTCTATTGATTTCAGGTTCCATCAGAAAAACAAGTGGACTTCACTCAGCACCCGTTTCAACTACAGCCCAATGGAAAGGGTCCCCTGCCAGATCTCCACGAATAGTAGGATTGCACATTTTGTCCCTTTGTATTGCTTTATGATCAATAAGGGTCACTGGCTGAACCATTCAGAAATTCGCAAACCATCCCTGCAAGGTGGTTGTAGTTCCGTTGTAGGTTTTTAGTTCTTAAGCGTCAAGTTGGCTGGCCTGATTAGAGATGTCACTGCACAATTAAGGACGTAGTACTGGATTGTTTTGTTTGCGTTGTGGTTTTCTTTTCCGCGCGTTGTTGGTCAGGTTGTTAGGCACCCTCTTTTGTCAGGATGTTAATTGTAAGACGTGCCAATGTGCGGGGTTGCATTGGTAGCGCAGTGCATCGACAGGCTGTATGAGACTTGGCAACTATGTGGTTCAGCCAGTGGCGGACATAAAGCAGTATAGTGAAGAGGTCTGTAATAATTCTTCCAAATTTTGTGAATTATCAACTTAAATGTCTTAAAATCAAACGCCTAATATTATTGGTATAGAGTAAAGTGTAATTGGGTAGAACATTGTAAAACCTGGAACATGATAAAATGCATAGAAATAACTCTGTAATCAAATAACACACTTAATCACGATTAATAATTAAATTATTGTTCAACTATGAATACGACCTCTTCACTGAATCTATCGGAATGCGTCAGGGTAGAGTTTAAGTGCTTGAAATTTTTCATTCGATTTCGAATGTTGAGTGGCACACAACTCTGACCTAACTAGTTCACGTAGAGTAGCTGGGTACCTTCTGATCACAAAATTCTCTTCACTTCTCTTCACTTAGTCAGAAATAGCCTGGATAATTTTCAGGTGAATTAATCTTAATGTTGAGGGTATTGCGATTTGAATATGAATTTCATGAAGTCACAGAAGGTATCCATACAGCAGAATTGACGAATGCAATGGATTCGTCCCCTTGTTGTAGAGAGAAACGTCCAAAGTTGTGATCGTAAACATAATGGAGCACAATTTTATTAAATGTTGCATATGAGTAAATATAATGAAGTCTTAACGCTAATATGAAGATATTTAATGAATAAATGCATTTAAATTGGAGTAATGAAACAATAGAGAATTGATATATAAATATAATACAATGCAATTCAGTTAAAATATATAATGCAATTGAGAATTAATGAATAAGTATAATTTTTGATATTGGAAGTTAATGAAGTAATAGAGAATTAATACACAAGTGCACTTTGTGATGTTAAAGTAATGAATAAATGTTTTGATGGAGGTGCATATTAGGTTTACGATTTTGTAGATTGTTTGGTAGATTATTTTGTTGATGGCTGTGGATCTCGACGGCTTGATTGGCTGCCGAAAAGGTGAGCGGAGTTATCTTCCGATCTCGAGATGTGTGTTCGCGCCTTGTTACGCGTCTTTTGTACGTCTTAGTTCAGAAGCCCCCTTAGGTAGTCAGAAAGGCGTGCACAGATATGTCCAGGTGTGAGAAGATGCTACGTGAGCCACCAAAGCCAATTTCTTCCAAATTTATGAAACCATTATTGAACAGTAGTGGCGGACCATTATTAACTTCCCCTTCATGATCCTGTGACTCAACGTGTCGAAGGGGTGGCAACAAGGAAATGTGCCGGAATTACGGTGTATAGTACGTAATGGTTTGTGCAATTTTTTGTGAAAGGATTTTATGAAACTGAAATCTGCCAAATTGGCAGTGTTTGGTAATACTAACCTGTTCATATGTATTACTACTCAGGATGGAACTGAATATAATTTATCTATTCTAAGATTTTAAATGTGGTACAAAATTTGGAGTTGTGGTTTCACTTCAGACATATATGCGAATGCGTCCATAAATTGTCCAGGAAAATTTTCTATCAAAATTCATTGTAAATAATTTTACGTGAATTTCGTAAATGCAATTTTTGTACGATATTTGATGTGGTTCATATATATAAACCAGAAACGAATTCTCTCTAAATTCGTGTTCTGAGGCACATTTTCTTGGCGAAACAGGATCGATCTATCCATAGCGAACTTCTATTGCAAATTTATGCCTTATTTAGACATAGTTTCAGGTGCTTTGTGGAAATTGATACTTTGTTCTGAGATATGCTGTGGATCATAAAGTGTACAGATGCATCATTATCACCACTAAATGGTTACCAATGGGGACAGGTTGTTAGTAAGTTGTTTTATAATTTTAAATTTTATGTGCTACTACATTCTCTAGGATTATTAGTAATTTTATTCTTGGCCAAATTTATTTTGAAGAAGTTATAAAAAATATTTCTAGGAAATTATTCAGACTAAAAATGGCGAAATATATTAACTTAGTCGTGGTCTGATTAATTACAAGATTAAATTTCCTACAAGAATTTTTGTTCTGTCTAATTTGAAGTTATATTGAAAATAATGTTGATAGTAGCTGTTCACAGGTTGAAATTGAAAGTAACGTTTTTAAATAACTTTCATTGAAATTACGTTGAATCTGTTCGGTCATACGAAATGGTTTTTATGGAATCAAATTCAGATTTAGTGACCTACTTCTGGGAAATTGATACTTTATCAAGGAAATGGCAAACAAGTGGTTTAAATAGTGTGGAAATAATGAAGTGGTAACTGCAGTTGAAATTCCGGGCAACGTTTATTTAATCGACATTGTTGATATGCTATTGCTTGCTTTACTCGGGATTTTTGCTGAAATGGTATGAATCTTCTAGTCTTCAATTTTCAAATTTTTTGTCTCTAATAATTTCGATAACTCGATTTTTTAACTTCATTTTGCATCAGACGTTTTAGATCCAGTGCACGAAAATGAATATTGGTATTGCTCGAACTACTTTTTGTGAATGATCTGTAGTTACTATGCATGAAAAGATTTCTTTTTTCAAGAGTTTTGAAGTTGACTATTTGTGCTGTCTTAAGTGCTAATTTTGACTAAATCTTGATCAGATTCCTAGTGACTTGATTACTTCTGGATGTTTATGGCTTAGAGAATGTTCAAAAGTAAGGATTGTTGATTTAACTTTTTTAAAATAAAAGTTGCAGTATTCACTTCCTATGCAGTAGGCTATATTGATTTTTGGTTTCAAATTTCTTTAGATGGAGCTCCTGTCCGAAGTGAAACCCCTACACTCAACGTACCAGCTGAAAGAATACTGCTTTCCTGTCTCCTATGGAAGCCATTGTCTACACAAAGATAGCTCTAATAGGTACTTAATCTCTAACTTTATTCTGGTATGATACTTGTTAGTTCTCTCGTGTCCTTTCCTTTAATTTAAGACTGTTTTGAGGGGACTATTTGATAAAATGAATAAAAGTTTGTGGGATGTAAATATATGCATTATGCTTCGTATAATTTATGAACATTGTTTTAAGTGGTGTGTATTTTCCAAAGATATCGCTAGTTGCACTCATTAGTGTTAACTGGAAGATTCCTTTACTTCTGTTGTGCAGGAAACCGTATGATTTTTCACTTCGTTTCTAATCTTTTAATATGTTCCTGTTCAAATTTTTAATCAGCCCTTAGTGTACATAGATGATAGAAACCGCAACGCTGCAAACTAGGCCCTCGGGCATGTTGCTCGTAAGTTCCTTTTACGCAGACGATTATTGAACTATTACGTGAGGCATTTGTTAATGTAAGAGTCGAAATACTGAAAGTTTAGAAATGGAATACTGAAACCGTAGCCTTGTTTATTGCATCAGTTAAGAAATGATTTGGTCAAACTTCGCCGATCACTCTATTTACGTATAAAGATCGACCTAATTCTCTTCAGATTAGGTCTGTTAAGCCAGGCGATAGTTGTAATTGTACATTCAGAATAGCTAATGCAACTACATAATTTTATTTGCTCATTATATCCTCTTTCTAATCTTTAAATTATGTACTGAAAGTTCTGATATTTAGCCTTAAATCTTAGAGAAAACGGGGAAAACGTTTTCTACACTTGACTCTTATCAAAAACTGTCGTAACTTTAAAAAATGTAACATCACTAATCTGATGGTAATATTTCAGGAAAGGTGCAAAGTTCCTGGCTTCTCGACAGCCAGGCGATGGCATATCAGAAAGTAGGCAGCTCGTATCGGCATGTGCGTTAACACAGGACTATGGAACAACTCGTTGTGCGGAACCAAGATTGGAACAAAAGAAATCTGAATTTTCTTCAGTGTGGCAATGCATTGTGAACTGCAGAAAAATTATTCTAGGTTTTCCTGTGACATGTAAAGATTGTAATTTTAAGAAAATTAATTGGTTCGTGCTTTGTTAATCTTGTTTGAATTTGTGTATTTAGATAAAAAAAAACTTTCAAATTTCCCAGAATACTTAAATCTTTGAACAGTAAGGGCCGATTTCGCCAAGCTTATTTAACTGTCGCTTAAAATCTTGACACTTAAAAGAAAAATGTAGTTCACCAATACAAATTGGTCTTTAAGCTCTCATTAAACTACCTATGTTAATTTGTCAATATTTAGTTGTTTAAATAATTCTGCATTGACAGTTTTCAGCATGACGAGGAGAATGATGAACATGTTACTGCAACGTGATTTTTTTACAAAGACGGGTGAGAATTTCCGAACGCGAAGATTATTTTAATATAAAGCACAAAAAAATTAGCAAATGCAGTTTAGACTAAGGAAAACATAAGCATTGTCTATTTTGAATAGTACAGAAGGTGATTAAGAATTTCGACTGATGGTTATATACTTCATAGTACATTTTTTCAGTGTTCTGCTAGAGGGCAGGTCTTTCACTGCAAACCCATCATTCTCCAGTCTCCTATTTTGTGCCTTCCTCTGTCTCCGCATAATTCATATACCTTAATGTCGTCTGATATCTTCTGCCCCGAACTCTTCTCCTTCACCATTCCTTCCAGTACATCCTTCAGTAGGCAGTTTAAACCTGTGGCCCAGCCAATTTCTTTCCCCCTCTGATCAGTTTCAGCATCATTCTTTATCCACTCTTTCAAACACAGCTTAGTTTCTTACTGTCCATTTCACACGCTCCATCCTTCTCTATATCCACATTTCAAATGCTTCTATTTGCTTCTCTTCACTTCGTCATAATGTCAATGTTTCTGCCCCATACAATGTTACTCCATACAAAGCACTTCACTAGTATTTTTCCTAGTTCTTTCTCCAGAGGTCCACAAAAGATGCTCCTTTTTCTATTAAAAGCTTCCTTTAATAATTAAATGATAAATTTATTGAAGAAACGTTTAATAAATTTTCGGTTACCTAAAATACAACTAAAGTAATGAGTAGCATATTTATCCTGTAAGCCTAATATTACATTTGAAGGCACTGGAATAGCGCAAATCCATGAAGTCTTCCTATTTTGCTTGTTGCATATTTTCTTGTATACACAAATTATTCCGTATTGTCTTGAATATTGCTGAAGACATTGGGATGAGGATTTTTGCATTGAAATCTTTCTACTTATTTCCAATCTTTTCTCCAAATTCTGCCCATTCTTCTTGTTTTCGACGATTTTAATAGGTTTCGAGATTACCTCTTTGACATTTTGTCTTAAAACAACAAATGCACTCGCTATAAAGATCACTGCTTGCATTAACAAGGCACATGGCCTTCGAAATTACTGTACTATGATTCCGAAGGCCGTGATGACACAATGGAAATAAAATTGACTTTATTTTAAATTCGTATTAGTTTGGTGAAATTCAAACGAATTAAACATTTAACTTCCGTATTTAAGTTAAATCATAATTAGTTAATTGTGGTTTAGTAATATGTTGGTGAAATCGGTCCTGAAAGGAATTAACCCTATGTGTAAACTAATTGTAACTATGATTTTTTTTTAATTTCTATTCCTTAGAATTAATCGAAAATGCAGGTCAACAAAGGTGAAATTTTCGAATTATTTACCACAGCCTTGCGTTCTGTGCGATAACGCCATTGGAGTGATCCTAATTCCGCACTCCCAGTAAAATGTATCCACTCAAATGTGCATGTTCGAGTTACAACCATAGATGTGAATAATTTTTAGTGCACCAGGTGAAACATTGATGTATGTTTCAGCTCTCAGATGAAAATGAGTAGGAAAAATCTTGATTTTCCGTATATTTCCTAGTTCAAAGGTTCAGTATGTTGCAGAAATTACAGGAACATTTCATTATAACGAAGTGTTACTAAATACAAAGTTCTCATTCAACATTTCTCTTAATTCAGTAGAATGACATTAGTGCTTGATGAACCATTAAATAAGTAGGCCTGATCGTTCTGGAATGCTGTGTATTCCATTTTAAAATTTATTCCGTGTCAGGTTCGGATGCATATTCTGACGCCAATGCAACGAGGTTACGCTCGTATATCGGTATGTTAGAAGTAGTTGGGAAAACTGACAATTATTTTCGGTCTTACATTCATGTCTGCTTTGAATCAAGTGAAATGAGTGACTTCGCAATGGACCTGAAGCGTATCGTCTTGCTATTCCTTTGTGATAATTTAAATGAATTTGAAATAATATTTTTGTAAGTAACATTGTTACACTACTAAAAGTGACTTTTTTCCTAACCATTTTTTTTCAACCAAATTTTCAGAACACGTTACTATGTAAAGGACTAGCAAAATCCAAGTTTTGAACTCCCAAATGTTTTTGGCTTTTGTTTTTATATTGTTTCTATTCCTTTAAGGAATACTTTTAAACCAAGTTTTTAAGCTTCGTTTTTTTTGTTACGTTCACAAGACAGACATATTTGTGCCTTAATTTTATGAAATACTCCTTTATTCACTTTCTTTTTTTTTTGAAATTTTAAAAATGTTTTTTCTATAATAAAAAATATTAATAAAATAAACTAGGGACATTCCTTACAAAATAAATGCATAAAATATGCAGCTATCTCATAAATACTTGTAGTAAAAATTTCATCCAGTTTGATTAATATTTGGCATAAAAAGTTGGGGTTGAATCAAGAAAAATAAACTTAAGGAAAAATGGGTTAGAAAGTAAAATGAATATATGAATGTAAATTAAAATTCTCCTCCGCTATATTCATCTACTAACTCTAGAGAGCCAACTTTATAACAAAAATTTACTAGATTTGTATTCAGAAATTTGTAAAAGAAATTCTTTTATGAAAAAATTATTTTGACATCTCTATAAATGCCACGCCCCCTTACAGTTTAAATTAAGAAAAAAAGACATTTTTAAACATATTTGTAATCAGAATTGAACTAAATCCATTTGGGGTATGGAAATAAACATTTTTAACAAGTGAAATAGCCAATACATTTTTTTTGGAATAATTTCATTATTTTCAGCGAGTCTCCCCTTAAGTTATTTGTGAGAAAGTTTGGTTGAAAGTACTTAAGATTTTGTAAATTCCGTGAAAATTTTTATTTTAATTTTAGTGTGTGGTGTGGTTAAAAGGTGTATCCATTTGTCACTAAAATTTTTAATGTTTTGCCCGGGTTGCACTTGATGTTCTTAGAAATGTCACTTGTACCCCTTTGCTTCTGCCCCCTCATTTACGTCCGGAATACACAAGTCTGCCTGCAATACATTGTTACGGACATACCATGGGCACCAGTGATCAGTCTCAAGTAGCGGTTCTGCAATACTTGAATTCTTTTTATTTTTTCTTTCTCACGTTCTTTCATTTCCTGTTAATTTTTCCTTGCTAGTTTGTTCCATCGTTCGTTTGTTTCTTTCATTTTTAGGCATTCCAGTTTTGTCAGAATTCTGTCTTCGTGCCCTTTCGAGCAACGCAGCCTTACACACTAGACAGGCATGTGACGGGACAGGAACTCGGTGACTTCCGTCAATATGTCGAGGCTGAATCATTTCACCATGGCAATGTGATAGTGATAACTACTTATTAGGAATAAGGCAATGGACTGTCTTACTCCTAAGGACGGAAGTGCAGGAAGAACCTGATCTTTACCTTCGTCCCGGCATTTTCCTCCTCGTGGGTCACAGTACCTACACGTTTCCTGAGCAAACAGCCTTTATCTGGTGTCTTCTGTCATATTGCGAGTTTCAAGTCTCCGTGTAATCTTAATCTATAGCTCTCATCACAGTACAATAAATATATAGACCTAATATACAGTGTGGAAGTGATATAACTCCGCAAATTGAAGGGGACAATCGAATACATTAAAATGAATAAGAATCCTATCATGCGTTTTGTAATTAAGTATTATTTTGTTATCCGAAATGGGGTCAACCTCCTTTATTTCGATTAACAGGGGTTTTACTGTATATGATATATTATAATATATTGTGTTGCATTTTATTGTGTTATATTATTGCTCAAAACAGTGAGTCACCTTGTCTTCAATATAATTTTTCTTACTCTATTTCCATTTTTTCTTTTTATTTCTTTTCTTTACTTTCTGCTATTTTCTGTGTCTTCTTCAAAGCATACAACAAAGCCTCAATAGCTTGCAACTGTTCAATCTTACAATTAGTTTATTTCGAGTTTTCAATAGGCTGGGAAGTAGTAGCAGCAGTATTAACAGCAGGAAGAGCAGTAGCAGTCTCCGGCAATGTGCGCCTGGGTCAGGCGAATCCATTTAGTTACGTCAAGGGGTGTTCGAGTTAGTCGCTTGTATTCAGAGCGATCGGATGTCACGCGTGCGGTACAGCAGTATGTTTCCAGTACAGTTAAGCTGTACTGCATTTCTTTACTGACCGCTCGCTCTTATCTCTACTCTGGAGCTTTCCCCACTACTTCTATTATTTCCCCTCTTTGGCGTCCTCGAGCTGTCAGGACTAAATAATCGGTCTTGTAAGAAACACCCATCTAAATTTTAGTTATCTTAACTTTTTTATTAGTCACCGGCGTAGATCTGTCGGCTAAGGCGCTTGCCTGGAGATCCGGAGTTGTTCACGGGCGGGAGTTCAATTCCCGCTTAGGCTGATTACCTGGTTGAGTTTTTCCGAGGTTTTCCCCAATTGTAAGGCAAATGTCAGGTAATCTATGGCGAATCCTGTCTCATCTCGCCAAATATCATCTCACTATCCCCAATTCCATCGACGCTAAATAATTTTGTAGCTGATACAGCGTCGTTAAATAACAAAGTAAATAAAAAAGGCTTGTTTGTTTTGAAAGATAACTAAAATTTAGATGGGTGTTTCGTACTGTTCTGTTATTTCTACTACTACTACTACTACTACTACTACTACTACTACTACTACTACTACTACTACTACTACTTCTGCTACTGCTGCTGCTGCTGCTGCTCCCCAACCTGTTGATTGCATTTGACACAAACTAAGATTGAACCACTGCAAGCCGTTGAGGCTTTTCTATAGGTTAACAAGTGGGGAAAAATTCCGTTGTAGAAGGTTACTAAACCTTACCGCTGCGCTGGAGACGGAGTCGGAGTTTCCCTCCATTAATCTGAACTACTGTCGCTACTGATTGACAAGTCATCTGATGCATCACTGCTATCAGTTAAACATTCTCCTAACGAAATTATTCTGTCAGTTTCACTGTCTATTTCATTAGCACTGGAAAAATATTGTTCGTAGTTATTTTCAACGTGCTCAACACATTTCTTCCACTTGTCTTTTCTATATTCTGCGAAAAGGCGGCGACACAGTCGTTCCTATACGTTAAGTGGGGACCTATTTTCTGTTACAAAAATCTAATTGAAAATACTGAAGACAACTGACTAAACATTTTAATCTGTCCCTTTAAGTAAATGAAACCAATCAAAACAATAAATACTTATTTTTAAAGCACTGTTGGGTTTTGAAGATAAATAATGTTTATGTACGCGCTACTTGATGGACCGCGAGCATCCAGACATGAACTTAACAAGTGATGATATCTAGTTGGCTCATTCTATTAACATGTTTTTTTTTTTTTTTTCAAAATAAAGTGCCATCTATTTAGACGATTTCTTACACTGCAACTACTCACTTATCTCTTCAAGATAAAAAGTTTATCGCTGGTCGAGTTTTCTACTTCAAAAACATATTTTCCCACACTACAGTAGTATAAAACAAACCGCAATTAAGAAGTCTTACATCTGTTATATTGTGGTGACTCAAACATCTTAAAAATCTGCAAACAATATTCTTAAACATGAGTTTTTCCTTATTAGAATCTGACTACTATTATTGTTTAGTTTTTATCAAGTATACAAAATCCGAAAATATTCTGCTTCATTGAAAGTCTAGTAAGTAACGCCTTCTTCAGTTATTGGCTGACAATTAGGAAGGAGGAAGTGAATAACATAGTGTCACTCTTTAACACTGACCCATGCGCAAACCAACGGAGTTTACCAAGTTGTTCCCTATAGTTTACTGCATGCATTGAGCACGGAGTGATTAGATTTAGATTATATTTATTTATTTAACCTGGTAGAGATAAGGCCGTCAGGCCTTCTCTGCCCCTCTACCAGGGGATTACAACTATAACATGAACAATAAGATTACAATTAATATTAAATTTACAATTACAATTACAATAAAAATTAAAGTACTACAAGAATACCTGATTAATGAAAGCTAGACATTTTATCATAGAAGTTAAGAACAAAGAATATTTTTGTATTTACTAAATTACAAATTAAACCTACAATAACAAAATTCTATAGTGATGAAATTACCGGATATTGAGATATTTTGTGGTAGATTAAAAGAACTATTTACAAGAAACCATGTCTGAACGAGTTTCAATTACTGACCAAGTGCCTAGTAAGTTTGCGTTTGAATTCAATTTTATTTCGACAGTCCCTGATGCTAGCAGGTAACGAATTCCAGAGTCTTGGCAGGGCTATTGTGAAAGAGGATGAGTATGAGGAGGTGCGATGGGATGGTATTGTTTCATGGCGAGAGCGTGTGTTCAGATTGTGGTGGGAAGAAAGGTAAGTGAAGCGAGACGACAGGTACGAAGGAATAGAAGAGTTCAAGATTTCGAAGAGAAAGAGAAGTGAATGTAAATTTCTTTTCTTATCTAGTTTAAGCCAACCTATTGCTTCCAGGGATGGGGTAATATGATCATATTTACGAACATTGCTTACAAAACGTACACACAAATTATGAGCACGTTGAAGTTTGATTTTGTTGTCGCTGGAAAGGTCAGTCAGTAAAATGTCAGCATAGTCAAAATAGGGAAATACAAGGGTCTGCACAAGGGACTTTTTTAAGCAAGAGGGAAGATGAACATTTATCCTTTTTAGCACATGAATAATAGAATATACTTTTCTACAGGTTTCTGTGATTTGCATGTCCCAGTTGAGATTATTATCCATGTGAATGTCAAGATTTTTTACCGAAGAACTGAAAGGGATATGCACTGTACTTACTTTAACGGGGGAAATGTCGAGGTGCTTTACAGCGTCGGTTTGCCGTTTGTGTCCTAATATGATTGCTTGTGTCTTTCCAGGATTGATATTAAGATGGAATTTCTTTGTCCATGTCACAATCGAGTCAATATCTTTGTTCAATTTATCTATAGCGTCATTTATTCTATCTAAGCGGGAAGAGATGTAGCATTGAAGGTCGTCAGCATACAAGTGATAGTTACAATGCCTTACATGAGATGTAATATCACTGACATATATTGTGAACAACAATGGTCCGAGTACCGAACCCTGTGGTATACCTGATGTTATGTTAAGCCAGGAAGAGCTTCGATTCCCGGATGCAACACATTGTTGTCTTTCCCGTAAGTAGGATTCGAACCAACTCACAGGAGTCTCTGACAAATGCAGATTTCTCAATTTATGGGTGAGCAGGTCGAAATTTACAGAGTTGAAAGCTTTGCTAAGGTCAAGAAGTGTTAGTATTGTTACTTTATTAGAGTCGATTGCTTCACGAATGTCTTCTGTCACTTTAAGTAGAGCAGTGCTTGTGTTGTGTCCAGCTCTGAAACCTGACTGATACTTGTCGAATTGTTTGTGTTCGTTCATGTAGTTAGTAATTTGTCTGTGTACGATTCTTTCCAGTGCTTTTGATATGGCTGGCAGGATACTGATTGGTCTATAGTCGTTCGGGTCGGTGGGAACTTTGACTTTTGGAAGAGGAAGAACGAAAGCTTGCTTCCATATTTTAGGGAAAGTTGAAGTGATTAAGGAACTATTGAATATGTGTGCAATTGTAGGTATTACTATGTCTTGTATTTTCTGTATGAGTAATATGCTAATGTTGTCTGGCCCTTGAGCTTTCGTCTTGATGCGTCGGATGGCTTTCATTACGTCAATAGGAGTGACGTCAGTAAAATAGAATTTGTCTCGAGTTGGGGGAGCTGAGTCAGGCAAAACTGTGTCTTGTTTCGTTGTGTTGTTTAAGGTCGGGTCCTTTACAAAGTGTTCGTTCAATCGGTCAAGTGGGATGGGTATGTCTGCTTGTTCACTAGCCCTTCCAAGTCCAATGACCTTCAGATTTTTCCATAACTCGGAAGGGGTTGTGTTGGGCTCTATAAGTTTGTAGGAGTATTTGAGTTTAGCGTTTCTTATTAGTTGAGTCGTTCTGTTTCTTAGGTGTTTATATAAGTTAAAATATTCGTCGTTTTCATTGCGGGTGTATTTCCTATAGGCTAAGTCGCGTTCGGACATCAGGCTACGTATTTCAGTCGTCATCCAAGGGGCTGGGGTCTTTCTGGTACGTTTGGTCTTTAATGGTGCGTGTTTGTCATAAAGTTGAAGTATTAACGTATTGAATAAGTCTACTTTCTCGTCTACAGTTCGTAATGTCCAGATCATGTGCCATGGAAGTTGCGCAGCGTCTTCTTTCAGTGCAATATCATCTATTCTTTTGATATCCCTGTAAGTAATTATTCTAGGAGTCGATTTAGGACACTGCAGATTAAACGATAGATAAATGATATCATGCCCTGATAGTCCTGGTGCAGGCAACTGTCCATGCGTCAGTATTTTTTCGGCATTGTTAGTAATTATCAAGTCCAGTAATGTGTCTGTACCTTCCGTGTGATGTGTGGGAGCTAGGGGTAGGATTACCATATCAAGGCACTGAAAGAATGATTTAAGTCTCTTAGTCGTATTAGAATGTAAGTCAAGTAAGTTTGAATTGAAGTCACCCATGATTATAACGTTCTCATATTGCGGCGTTACGTTTAGTAAGGCGGTTTCGAAATCATCTACGTCATATATATATGTGGGGGTTTATATACGACACACACTAGACATTTCGTAAATAAGGTGCAAATTTCAATGAACATGAACTCGGGTTTGGCAGAGTACTGGCTTGGAGAATGATGAATAATTTTAGGTCGCAAATCGGATCTAATATAACCAGCCACCCCTCCGCCTCTCTTGCCCTCTCTGTCATTACGGCAAAGCGTATAGCCAGGAAGGTTTACGAGAGTGGAAGGAAGATTAGGATGTAACAAAGATTCGGAGATAAGAATAACGTGAATGTCTAAAGGTGAGAAGATAGAAGAAAATTCGAAAATGACACAACAGACTTTGAGCATTCACGTGAACAACATTAAGTGACAAAGGAGAGAAAGAAAGCGCAGCCTTGAGTATGTCTGCGGTACAGGGCAGTGGGCAGGTAGGATTGCTATTGTTCGTGTTAATAGAGGGGACCGGTCTCTGTACATTGACCTCAGGGACTGTCGGGTGAACATGCTGCTTTTTGTTCTCAATTGTACCAACTTATATGCAATTCAAGTTTTTAAATTATTTTCTAGCAATAATAACTTAAAATTACAGTACTAAATGATAAAGAATGTGAAGAAGAAAAATAATTAATTAATAAATAACGTTATTATATGGTAAAAGTTAAAGTGACTTACAGTACTAAATGATAAAAATAAGAATGAAAAAGAATTAATTATTACGTAAAGTTACTTATAGAGTAAAATTTAATATAGATTGAATATTGCAGTGGTATATTAAAATTAGTTGCCTTACTAGTTTTACGCAGCCGACTCGTTCAGATCATGTCTTCTGGGCATTTAATTCTATGTTTGTGCTCGCCTACTTTGACAATAATGTCTCCGTCTTGTGTCCACACGTTTTTCAAGCTGTATTTAGTTATGCATTCTTTTAACAGATTATGCCTGGCTTTAGTTAGATCTTCACGGACGGTAACAAGACTACCCTTTAACAGTTTTTTGTTTCTGAATACCTCAGCTCTCTTTGTATAGCTGACGAATTTGACAATGATAGGCCGAGGCCTATCACTGTTTCTTCGCCCCACTCGGTGACTTCTGTCGATATCACTTTCAGTTAATTGTACTCCTATTTTAGAAGCCACGTCAATGGCGATAGTGTCCGTGTTCTCAGACTCACTTTCACTCACACCGAAAATCCGTAAACACTGTCGCCTCTGATATTGCTCCAGATCGTGTGCGTACATAGCACCTTTTGATTACGGTTTATTCTGGTCGGTGCCCCGTTTTCTGCTTGGATGGCACTTGAATAATTTTGACGAGAGCCATACGGCATTGCAATTTTTTTTTTGTCTTCAAATTGAACCACTGACAAGAATATGCCGGATTGTCATTAAAAATATTCTTCCTTATTTAGGTCTGAGATCTGTATTCCGCAGCATTCACGGTGATGGAAGTCCAGTTTTCCCTTCGTCTTTGGTAGAGTGTGGTAGAGTCTTCTGGTACTCTACGTCCTTCTGGCCTTCCTACCATAGCAATCTTGGCGACTCTGCTGCTGTGCATCCTGTTTGCATGTTTAAACCACATCCGTGTTTATTTTTAACCCAACTTGTGATATCTTATATAGTACACTTCCCTCTTATTGTATCACTGCTGACTCTATCCCTCAAACTATTCCCCCAATATTTCTCAAAATTCCCATTCTGTAACCTAATTTTAAATTATTTTTTTGTTTTGTTTGTGCCTGCTTGTGTCTCGGAGGCTTAAGACGTTATTGGTCTTACATAAGCTGTGTACATATATGTGCACTCTACTTTCTAATTCATATACCTACAGTATTCGTTCCTCCACACCATATCTTTAAGACAACCAGATATAGCTGCGGCTTTACTTCATTAGGGAATAACTTCTTTGCCTAGAAATTGATAATTTGTTATAGGCTATCTACTTCCAGGTAGATGTGGTGCATTACCTATTCTATTATTATGCTGCTGTTTACTGCAAGTTTACAACAAAAGAATTCTTTAGATAATAATAAACATTTTATTTTTTGTACGGATATTTTCATATTACACTACATAGATTTATTTTTATTTATTATGTGTGCGTGCGTGTGTGTTGCTTATTTATTGATTTTTATTGTTTCTTATTTATTTCGTATTTATTTTTATTTATATCTTATTTTTTATTTTCTTATTTTTATGTTCCATTTTTTGTTTTTCTACTTTCGGCGTAGGGATGTGGCGGCCTCATCGCCCAGTGTTAGACACTGTAATCGGCCAGCCGAGTGTCTGCCGGGATAAGTAGACCACCTTGTTAGTCACTAGCATACAAGGAAGGTTCTCCTTCACCTTGGAAAACTAAAAAGTCCCAAAAGAAAGATCCATGCCCGGGTTAACAGGGGTGAAGACCTCAATGGCAGAATGGCGGAAGAGGCAGCCCTGCTCAAAGGGATAGTACGTGAGCAAACAAGTCTGGAGATTTTGAGGAGGCAGCCCCTCCACCAGAATACTCAACGTGGGGTTGGTAGCCCTATTTGAGGAAATACATATTTACTCGAATTCTTCACAGTGTTGAGCCGGATGGATCAATAAGACGACGACTACAGCGTGCTAAGGGTAAACGATTTGGTATAATGGAAAATAGTAATATGCGTTACAAGAGCGGTATGTTGAAGTTTTCATGTTCGAGGAAAAGTTTGAAAAAGCAAAACGTAGTTGAGCTTTTTTAATTTCCGAAAATTGAAAGAAAACATACCGCTCGTGTATCGTACATTATTTTGTGCGAAGATCGTTTATTACATACCTGAAAGAGGAATTTCTAATTAGTTGCAATGAAATCTCCATCTTGGTTTCTGTTTAATGACTGGAAATTTGCAAAACAAAAATATCTAGGCCTATCTTCAACATTGTTGCTTTAAAATGTTTTCTGTGTTTACTATACTCCAGCAGGCCATGATATACGTCTGTCTTTTTTTCCCCTCAGTCTATAAATGCGAACTTAAAACAAACGGCTTCCTTAATGTTACATGCATCACGAATGCAGTAACTTTAGTGGAGTTGTAGAGTTTACTTAATTTTTGCAAATATTTAAAAACAATAATTAACAGTTATATTTAGGTGAAATTGCAGTGGTAAGTTTCCAATTTATAATTATTACTATATTGAACGTCTTTAAAAATAATATGTTAAAAGCCTAAAACAGTAAAATCAATATGTCACTTAAGCGGTAAGAAGAGGGAAATTGTTATGTGTGTTAGGTTGGGAATACTGAATGTGGAATTTTAGACTTACCGCGGATTGGTTTTGTGCGGAAACCAAGCAAATACGCACGATCTCGCACAAAAGTAAGACTAGTTATCTGGAATGTTAGAGGTTTAACTAGTAAAGAAGAGGAACTTGATGATGAATTACAGGAGAAAAATATTGAAATGATTGTGATAACTGAGACTAAGAAGAAGCTAAAAGGTACAAAGGAATTAAAAAATTATACAATGGTATATAGTGGAGTCCCTCAAAATGTGCGTGCCTGTTGTGGAGTAGCAATTTTGATAAATAATAAATGGAAGAATAAAATAATAAGTTATAGTTTTATAAATGAAAGGATAGTAATATGCAAACTTAAAATTGAAAGAGTTTTTTTTTTAATATTATAGGTGTTTATGCTCCTAAAGAAGGGAGGAAGGGAGACACTAAGGTATTTTATGACGAACTGCAAAGAGAACTGAATAAAGTAAACAAAACAGATTATGTACCTATATGCGGTGACTTAAACGCAAGAGTTGGTAACCAGCCAATAAAAGTAGTTGGAACTGTTGGTGAACAGCATATTAATAATAATGGTCAAGAGTTAAGAAAGTTTGCAACGTACAATAAAATGAAAATAACAAATACATTCTTCAGAAAAAAATATATACATAAATTTATATGGACTACATGAGGACAGCGATCTTTTATAGATTACATTATCGCAAATGAAAAAATCAGAAATAAAATACGTCTCGGTCCATAGAGGTAACGACATTGGATCAGACCACTATTTAGTTATTGCAATTGTGTCTTTATTTGCTAAATGGAAGAAGAAGAAGAAGAAGAATGGAAGAAGAAGAAGAAGAATGAACAAAAATGCCCAAAAGTCCAAGAAATACTTAAAGTTCATTTTTTCAGCAAGAAAACATTAAAGAGCTTTATCAGCTTAGACTACAAGGTTATTTAATGAAAACACCGACATGTAATAATCTAGAAGAAGAATGGAACAATCTTAAGGGTACCAGGTACTAATTTGGACTCAAAAAATCAATTTTTCTTTTTTTGTTTTTAAATGATTCTAGAAGGTCCATTTTACATGTGTGTATGGTTATTATTTATTTTTTTTACATTTAAATGGGATTTTAAAAATGGCGTTGCCTCTGCCCCTTCCAATTCCTATTGTCATCCAGAAAACTTGAAAATTTCCTTCATAGGGAAGTTAATTCAGTGTTTAGAGGACTGCAGTAAATTTTAAGCTGTAAATTGGCATCATGCATACTATTCTTTACTGGTCTGTGGTATTCTCTATGCTTTCGCCATGTGGAAAACATTTCTTCCAATGTGTAAACAGTTTCTTTGTTTTGGTGGTGAAGTTATTATTTTGTGAGTCATATATGTTATATAAGTGTTGTAAATAGTGTATATTATGGGTGGGATAAAGAAATTTGGCAAAGGAAAATATTGTTCTAGTAAAGTAAACTCAGAACAGAGTGTTACAGCTCATAACCTCACTTCATCATTGGTGGATCTTATGAACATAAGAATTCTTTACCAGACGTTATGCTTCTGGAAAAAAAACCTATATTTAAAGATTTAAGTGATTCTGCTTATCTACCAAGTGCTTGCATGGTCTTACGCAAAACCTGAACGAAAGTTTCAATAACTTTATATGGGTGAGGCTGCCCAAAGCTGTGTTTGTAAGTTTGAATACCATGAAAGTAGCTGTATAAGACAGTATTAGTTGTTTCAATTATGGGTCCTTAAAGAGATTACTTGTGTTGGAAAAACTGGGAATAACACCTGGCTGTAATACTACTGCTGCGCTTCAGGAAATTGACAAGGAACGACTTCAGGACTCTGAAAAGTATGTTGAATATTTGCCAATGAAGCTAGAGTGAGGTCTAGAAGATTTAAGAAGAGAGAAGATAAAGAAAGTGGAAATAATGATGAATATGGTGCTGGGAGGTATGTGTGGAATATGTAGTGCTTTTTTTTTTTAATTTTTCCACAACTTAATATTTTTCAGCTTCAGGTATACTTTTCTCATAAACTATTAGATATAGAAGGCTGATTTTTTGCATACATGTACATTTTTTGGCGCTCTACACAGCTGGTGAAGAATTATTAATATCTCGCACTAAACGTACCGAATTAAAAAAATATTTTACAAAAAAAAATTGAGTAAAAATTATTACACAATTCATAATATTTTTTTAAAACTAACTTTTAAACATAAAATTCATAAAAGAGTTCAATTGCTATGCCAAATAAGTGTTGGATAATAACATGAAACTTTTCAATAATGCTGTTATAGTGGTTTTTGAGAAAAGTGTACCTGTATATGGTGAATGGTATTTTTTAAATCTTGTATTGATCATATATTTTTCATTTTAGAACATGAAATATAGAGGCCTATTACTACAGTTTAGATTACTACACTTATGATTGATTTTCGTGACGAACAGTTCCCTGGACATAGGATTAATCGGCGTGGACCAGTAGAATGGCCGGCCAGGTCTCCAGATTTAACACCCCTTGATTTTTTCTTTTGGGGTTACATAAAGAGCTTGGTATATGAAGAGGAAATTGAGAATGTGGAGAGAACATCTTGTAGCATTTCCGGGATGACTTTAGCACAGACTTCAATGATACGGTTCTTTAATTGTTTCACATGTTTCACATTGTTTCCAGTGTCCAGGAAAATGTTTGTCTAGTCTGCTGCAACATTTCTGTGGCTTAACCTACCATAATGAAGAATGATACCAATTCTTCTCTCTTTCGATAATACCATCACGAAAATCAAGAAATTTGTTATAGGAAGGCTTCAAATAATCACAACAATGCACTGAAACTGTTACAGGTTAACCAAACAGTAAATCAGGAAAAGTTAATTGCCAGAATTGCATAAAAATACCTTTTCCAAAGCCTCCTTAGTACTGTACCATGTTACAAAATATCTGTAGATGCAGTAACTAATGTTTGTGACATTATGACGATTATCTTTAAATAACTTGAAAACGATTAGAGATATCTCAAAACGGATTACACCATTGATTTTTTCAGAAGATTTCACATGATTTTGGCTACCTACATGACCTCCTTTCCATTTAAAATTTCAAAGTTTCATCCAAAATGGCGGCTTTTGAGATAGCTGAGGGCTAGAATCGAATATGTCACTGGTAGAGCATTTTTGGTCTTACAAATACTGGTAACATCTATAGTAACATGGTTCCAGACTTTTGACTCACTCTGTATAATATTCAAGATTGGAATGACATTGGACTTACGTTTGATGCGCGAGGAACAATTCCTAAATTTACATTGTAGATTCTCAGAAAATTAAAGGCTCCTGAAAAGACTCTTCAGACAATTGCATCAACCATTTTAAAATCTGAACAACATCAATCACCATCTCTACTCATCTTTATAATATATCACTGTATATTATTTATTTTTCAATAAATTCTTATCATATCGATAGCTACCACATCATGTTGCAGATAATTTTTTTTTATTATATTATGCGTATTTCTAACATTAATTTACATTATTTTTTGTTCATTTGAATTGATTAAGATGCCGACATTTTAAATAAAATATTTGGACGGCTATGAATATGATGATACTACTATTTATTTGTATTATTTAAAACACAACAAAAAACATAGTCCCCATACTTACATACGGACTAAACCTAACTTGGGACAAACTGCGCACGAAAGACCTCCATACCCTAGAGAACGTCAAGGCTCGCTTCTTGAAGGCTGCACTAGGAGTATCAAAACACACTCTATCCAGGCTGGTGTACGTGCTCGCCCAAGAGACCTTCTTGATAGAAGAACTCAGAACAAAACTCGATCTGCCCTCCACTTCCAACTGGAAGAAAGCACTAGACGAGAGGATAAGGAAGAGGGAAGACATCTGGGAGGATTTCTACACAACGGAGGCCATGATAAACCGGACCTGGACAGACACGAACCAGAAGCTCCGCCACTTCGTGACATCGCTGGCGGTTCATGGATACCACCACAAGATATGCAGAATTCAGTGTTTCCACGAACCGGACGACAACTGTGTGTGTGTCCTATGCAACAAGACATGTGATAGATACCATATCCTAGTCTGTGGGAATCAAGCCCCTACAGTCTCGGCTGCGCGAAACGAGGAAACCGGGGCAAATTGAACGCTGCGCTTGCCGCCATATTGTTGGAGAGCAGACAAATAATAGCAGTGCGTAAATCACGCAATTTAACGCTGTGATGATCTAAAATTGACATATTATGGCCATTTTCGACGTTTAACGTAAAATTAGGACGAAATAAACATATTCAAAGTTTCATTGATATGTGTTAGAACATTAAAGAAAAGAAAATACGTATGCAGCAATTTATAGAAAACATACTGATACATCCATAAATAGGCCTACACAATACACATGATAGATTGTATAATTTTACGATAATCAGCAAATTGTTAGGTTTCAGAGAATCTAAAATTATATTAACATATTAACTCTTAGATCACAAGACATAAATATATGCACCTTGATTACACAAGTTCTTGTTATAATCAAATTCCTAAGTGAAACAAATATGCGATAATCAGTATAGACTTGTTAAGTTTTAGAGAAACAAAAATAAATTATATTACCGGTAAAATATAATATGCGAAGGTAGCCAAATTACATTGAATTCATTCTTCAATTAATAAAGGGAATGCTATCAATTATAAAAAGTATCGGTTCCTAATACATTGCAAACAATAGGTAACGTGAAGACCTAAAAAGTAAACAATCACTTTATGCAAGATAAAAAAAAAACCACATACTTTTTATGTGTGGATTTTTTACATATTGTATTTTTATTTTAAATAAATAAAACAGATATATTATCATTGATTGCGGAGTGATGGTACATAATTTTTATGCACATATGCAATATCAATAAGATGCCATTCCTTGCTTTTGTTAATAAAATATATCCGGCAAAATGTAAAAGAGTTATTTATAGGTGAACTCTGAATCATAAGTTCACAAAGCGAGGCTTAGCTATTATAGGTATTTATTTATTTATTATCTGTATATTTATTTATCCATATATGGATCTTGAATGAAAGTTTATTATCTTGCAGATAAATTCATTTACATAATAAAAACAAAAAGTTATCTTTCCACTAATGTTTTAACATCTGATGTGTAAGTCTAAATAATTCACTCAGTGGGATTTCTCTACAGTCTGATATACCTGTACTAACAATTAAGTATTCTTTATTGCCGTAAACTACTGGTTGATTTTGAATGATATTGATATTGTAACAACAGAAATAATATTATATCGTACCTTTTGCAAATAGCTTGGAAAATTAAACAGGGATGGTATTATCGCCGCGCTCTCATGGTTATATAACATTCGGCAGGTCTTTGAGCGGCCTCATGCGTTCGGCAGGTCTTTGAGCGGCCTCATGCGTTCGGCAGGTCTTTGAAATTTAATTGTATTATTGTTTTCAATTTCTTGTGTCGCCGCTCCAATCACTCGCCTCAATTTCAATAATGTAACCAATAAGCTGCTTCAATTATTATTAAATGACACTTACTTGTCTAATCCACGTAGACTTAACCCGAGGTTGCAATGTCTTGTGCTGAGGACGAACATTAAGGTATGTGATTAAAAATTATTATTAAGAGTTAAGAAAGCCTACGTACTCGTATATGAAATAATAATAATAATAATAATAATAATAATAATAATAATAATAATAGCCATTTAACAATATAACAAACTAGTGCTTATTCTTATCGAGAAAGTAGTCGTGACAACGTGACGCTTAGAGTGAAACCTACAGAGCAACAATCGGTCGGCAAAATTATTTTTTTAAACCACACCGCACGTTATTGTATGATGCCGACATCTTAAGCATGAGTCCGCGGCGATAATATATCATCTTTCAGAATTATATTGCCATTACTTTCACACTATTCACTAAAAACACCCGAGACAAAACAAAGGACAAGTATGACAATCGTGTTTACCGCTCTATTTCTACCAGTAGCATGGCGGCGTAAACATGCGCAGACTGGTTTCAATTTTGGACAGCACACCAGCGCTCTGTGTGAGTCTAGTATACTATTATAACGTCTTTGGTGGGAATCGGCAGCTATCAGTCATTAACTTTGTTCAATCCAAATGACTTTCATTTATGCACAATTTGTGCGCTTTATTATTATTATTATTATTATTATTATTATTATTATTATTATTATTATTATTATTTTTATTATTTACTATATTTATTTATTTTTATTTTTTAATTATTTATTATTTATTCATTTATTAATTTACTTTTTTATTTTTTATTTTATTCATTTTTTATTGTTACTTAATTTTATTCTTTTATTTTTATTTATTTATATCTAATAACTGGTACATTGATGTGTAATCAACTGATCAATAACCACAAATCTTCAGTCAAGTAAGTAAATAACGAACAACAAATGCAGAAATCTCAGCTATACAAAGGGGGCCAGAACTAATATTCCATCTTCTTTCTTATTTTTTAATATCGTTCCCATTCATTGACACCAGTGAAAGCAGGGTAAATTTTGAAAGGTGAAATCGGTTCATTTCTTCTTGCTGGAAGCAATGCGTTTCTGCTATTCCAATTCTATAGGGCCTAAACGTGTTTCGTTAGGCTATGATGTCTTGTATGTAATCAATCGGAAGAGCACTGCTGCAGTTCTTCTGGGCCATTCTGGTAGATCTTGAATTAAGGTGTTCCACTGATGTTTTATTGAATATTAAAATATATACTGAACTTTAGTTCGAGAAAGATATGATTTGCGTTTGTTGTTATTTGATTCATTGTTAAATAATTGTTACAGGCCTATTAAATATTTTAATCAATCTTGCAGAGGAACTTTCTTATCAAATTATTCATAAAATACAGAACCATTGAAATTCAACTAAACGGCGATATGCTGGTAATGGAACCACAAGGCAACGAGGGAAACTAAAGCGCTCGGAGCAGACCTACATCACACTTGGCTATATTTTTGCCGAAAATCATGCAAGATAGGCTCATTTTAGTAAAAAGTTGTCAACTATCCCTATGCAGGAAGCGTCCTCTGTATTCATTTCCGTTACATAGTAAAGTGGGATGACGTAACGCAAACAAGCATAGCATGCACCAATGCAATCGAGATGTTACGTCACAGCCGTGGCCTATGTGAGGTCACGATCTATTCCCGCAGGCGAACCCAGGACAGGTCTGCTGACCGTCACGGCAAGGGCAATGCTTCGATTTTCAAGTGTTTCCCTTTACAGTTCAAATATCGTTTGAGTAATAATGACCCATAATCACTGACCATACCCCATGTGTAGTGCGATCTAAGTACTGGGCCTGTGACGTCGCTTATCTCCAAAGGAGCCGAACCTATTAGTGCGACACGGTTGTTGAATCGGTGCATGGGATAAGGATCGGTTAATCTTGCTATTTGGGGCGTTATGTTGTGCACTTTCGGCATAAATCCTTGAAAACGTTCCTTATTGAGCATTCCTCAGCTTTGATTCTGTCGCTGGGTAACGATGCTGTAACAGTTTCGCGATTTAACATGGGTGGAATCTGTGATAGCGAGGTGTGTTCTACGAGTCGCCATGGAGTTACCTGGCATTACAGTTGCCAACTTTGATAAATAAAATTACCGGCCATTTTACAGTTTTTGAAATCAAGTATCATATTTAAAGTCACCTCTTGTTAGGGTTACCGTGAGAAGAAATTCTGTAGGAGGACATGGAATCTAAAATAAGAGGACATTTCTGAAAAAAGAGGACTTTTTAAAAATTGGTATGAACAAAATTAAATATAAAGATAATGACTCACCTTAGTTTTCTCACTAGTTGCTGGATCAGTATTACATCTGTACCCTACTTATAGGTGGAGCCCACTTTGTGCACAAGAGCCTGAAGGGACCAACTTCTATCTTGTAACAAATAACTATGGAACTGTTCACAGGACATGTCCTTGAAATTATATTTCACCATGATGATACCTCTGACTGTCTCCGTTAGCATGCGATTTCGTTCTTTGGATTGCCCCGTTCTTTTGTCCATTGAGCAGATATTAGGGAAAATACCCGCTCAGCACTTCCATTGTGACTTGGGATAAATAAATAGAATTGAAATACTTTTAAAAGTTCTGAGAAAGTTTCAATGCTCGCAGAACTATTACAATTGAAGAATTTGCACCATTGTTTATATAAACTTAAATCTTTGTCCAAATTAATTTGATTGGTATATCTTTGTACATTGCAGAATAAAATTGATAAAATAGCTTAGAATCATGAATAGTGACATTTTTAAAGTGTAAGAATACAATGCATGTCAATAAGTCATCACATTTTATGTTTTTTATGTGTTCCAGCTTCAACCATTGAAAGCAGTTAAATTCTTTCATAGGTTTTCACCATTTGTTTAGATATTCTATGCATAATATCGCACATTGTTCAATATTAATATTAATTCTAGTTGAAATGCGAAATGCCGGACATTTCAATTTTTTTAAATGCCTGCCGAACAGGATAAAATAATTAAAAAAGAGGACATGACCTCCTTTTGCCGGACGGATGGTAACCCCACCTCTTGTACAGTAACATTCTGTGACTGTTGATGATTCTATCAGTATAGCATATTACTGAGGAATGTATATGCGGTCTTCTCTTTACATTTTTCTCTTCATGACCCTGAAATCACGGTCACATGGGCTAAACGAATGCCCACGTAGTGGGAAAAAGTGGTGAATCTCATCGAAGAGACCAGTAAGAGACAATAGAAGTCTGACTAAAGCGTGGTTTCGATTCTGCTCTCGACAAATATAAAATATATAAAATATCTTTATATCTTCTTCCAAACTATTTATGTAATATAACAAAAAAAGGACAAACTAAATTCAGTCCTTTATTGGCTATTCCTTCATGATAGGAATAGAAGACTGATTTATTCAATTTCCCAGTTTAGTTAGAGAACAGGTCATCTCCAGGATATGGCATGCTTTAAAACTAAATAGAAATTTCACTGCTCAGTATATCCAGTAGGAGGAGATGACTTGTTTTCAGTTAAATGGTCGTCTGTCATAGTGGAATAGGATAGTGAAAGAAATTAGATTTTGTAAAAAATTGGATATGACTTGTTTTCGAACTCATCGATTCATATACTACATATAAGAATTATTATGTTCCACGCCGTAGCTACGTAGTCTAAAGGTAGGCGCTCACTTATCGAAACGGATTCGTTCGGCACGTTCGAATTTTTATTCTTTGTACTATTTTAAACAGAGCATCGCCCACTTTGCCATATCGCTTCTGCCCACAAGACCGAATTCCGTCCAGAATTCTGGCCAGAGAATTCTAAACGGATTTTCATACAGAAGGTCATGACAAATTATATCGATTGCAAGGCCTGCGATCGCGGTAATATTGAATACATGAAATGGATGACGCGAAGTTTATTTTGTTAGTACAGCAATATGAAGAGCTTTACAATTTATTCAATTGGGATTACAGCACTGTAATACGCAAACAGAGCATATGGGAACGTAGTTAATTGACCAGGTATGTTCTTGGTAGTTTATTAAGTAACAGAGCAATTTATTTTATTTTCAGGTTCAGTCCAAACACTACAATGAAATAATGCACGCTAGCGATAAATAACACCACTATTTGATTATCAATTCGGAAATGCAGACAAGTGAGCGGTACTATAATACAAATTCGAACGCACCGAACGAATTTTTTCTGCCTTAGGCATAAGCCTACATCAACTCTTAGGATAAAAACCCAAATTTCTACCTGATGTCTTTCAAACTTCGGTAACATGATTCTTGGAAGTAATCTAAGCAATTTATATAATTGAAACTTGAAAATCGAATTTGGAAACCCCCCAATTTTTTTTTTTTTTTGGAAAGAGATTAATAAAATTTTGGACCGACCTTACTCCATTAGAAATTGACCTAGGATAAAACATCTTTCGCCAAAATGATCCCCTACATATCCCCCCCCCCCGTATAGAAAATGTTACAAACTAAAATTATTTATCTTGAACCATTGAAAAGATATGCCATTTTATATAAGCACTTTAGAAAAAAAATATATGTATATTTGTATATTTTTGGGATAAAATAATTGTAATCGATTGAAAATAATAATTTTAGTTTACAACATAGCCACATGTTAAGCTTCAATTTGGTACCTCAATGAAGTCTTTTGCCTAATTGGAAGTCTACTTTTTGTCCGTCGGAAGGATAACAAATGTCCGAAAATGTGAACTACGAGAAAACAGATACTGAAGATGGTATACGGTGTAGAAAGTATAGTTTTTTTTATTTTAGTAGGTTATTTAACGACGCTTTATCAACATCTTATGTTATTGAGCGTCTGAATGATATGAAGGTGATAATGCCGGTGAAATGAGTCCGGGGTCAAGCACCGATAGTTACCCAGCATATGCTCATATCGGGTTGAGGGAAAACCCCGGAAAAAATCTCAACCAGGTAACTTGCCCCGACCGGGAATCGAACGGGTCACCTGGTAGAAAGTATAGTGCGCATTTATTATAAATATCCAAATAATTATGACATTATTGAGGTAATGGATACAAGTTATATATATATATTTTTTAAACTAAAAGGAAATGAGCTTCCAGATGAGGCAAAAATATTACTTACTAAAATTTTGAAGAAATCTGACATTTCTATAGTCGATATATACCTTAAGGAGTTAAGTACAGCCTACAGCAGTACATTTTTTTTTGGAAATATTAAACATTTTGTACGATAATGAAAATTGGTATATGTAAAACACTATCCTTCTGCTATACGAAAAAAAAATATTTTTACGATTTAAAAAAAGTGTTTATATATTTTTTTCAAAATTCAAAGTTCACTGTGCAGTGATGAAGCATTTCCCTCATAACTCATAAACTTGTTAAGTTGTTCTCTCTCTTTTATTTTATTGCTGAAACTCATGTTTACAATATCATGCTCTTTCAACTATATTCCTTAATAAACAATATTTTTTTTTATTTTGTGTTAGATATTTGACCATTTTTAAAATGAATTTATTTTTAATCAGACATCTATCAAAGGTAGAGAAGTCATTTTGCATCATATTTTAGATATGACATGCATAAATACACACAAAAAATTTCATCACAGAATGTTGGATACTTTTTGAGTTACGAGGGAAACGCTTCATCACTGCACAGTGAATTTTGAATTTTGAAAAATAAATAAATAAATAAATAAATAAATAAATAAATAAATAAATAAATAAATAAATAATTTTTAATTGTAAAATAATACATTATGCAACGAGCTTATAATGATAGTAATTAAGACGCAAGTATGTTTGTTTATGAAACGAGCGCAAGCGAGTTTCATAATTTTCATACGAGCATCTTAATTACCATTATAGGCAAGTTTCATACGACTTTTTAAGCTCGACCATATTTCTAACTTGAAATTATTCAGAAGTATCATTTTATTTGTATCTGACTCAAGATCGGAAGTGACCTTGTGCATAGCTCGTGTGAGATGTGCGCAGACGCGAAAGTATTGATTTTTTCCGAGGAACAATAATGTCATTGACCTTGATGTAGAGAATAACATGAACTAATTTTGGTATAACCTGGAAATTGATTTAGAATTGAAAAACGAGATGACAAATTGAATTTATTTGAATATTATTTAGAATTAACGCTAATTATTATAATAACAGAACATAACCTTCTGCGACAGTATTGGATTTCCAGCCTCCGTGACGTTTCCCTCGTTATCTTTCGATTGCATATCCGGGAATAATCGAAAACCTGAACTTTAATGAATAGGTGTACTTTAATGACATGCATTAAAGTACTGCTACCAGGTGTATAATTACTACATTTCGGCATGGTCGAGCATAAATATGTTTATCATATAGCATACTAATTTTCATTATTGTACAAGCTTGAGTAATGGAGGAAAAAAAAAATGTTGAATATTTCCAAAATTTTACTCCTTTAAGCTGTACCTTAAGACGTCATATCTTGGACTAGCGATAGGGAATGAGTGCTGATTGGAGTCCTCATGGGAAAGGAGATGGTATCATGAAATCTCGACCAGTGTATGAGACCGATGCTCTCCCCTCCCCACCCCAGCATTGTGATGGATTTGGAGAGCTGCAGTTAGTAGCGAAATCCTGTTTTGCAAGCCAGCTATAACAACTGGTTGGAGTGGGGGTATAGTGGTGAAAACACGTTACTTTCGTATTGGCTGGATGATCGTTCATGTGAACATGAGGCCAGCAGTCGATTGGTCGCCTTCGTAATCCTGGACTGCAGAGCCACGGATTATAAAATTTAATTAATAAAGCTAGCTTAAGGTGAGGTTATTTTGAATGGCCATAAATAGGCAAATAGGCTCTAATTCGATACACTACACACGACGTAACAGCGATTTATCGCTACTCGATAAGCATGTTAATCAGAGCTATTTTAAGCAACGAAGTTACCGACGTGGCGCTAAATGGAATGTTGAATGAAGATTGACCTGAATTGTTAGGATTATTTCCCGATCCCACATTTGTGTCAGCGTCATGGCGGACGCGCTATTTTCGGAGCAACTTAACGGTCGGCGACTTTTGCTCACAACTTCGAACTGGCTGCGTGCGAATTTTTTGCAGCGATTAATTGTACCTATCTTTAAGAAGGGGGACAAGACTAACTGTAGTAACTTGCGAGGAATATCACTTTTGCTGACATCGTGCAAAATTTTGTCCAAAATTCTTTTGAGTAGATAACTCCATATGTAGATGAAATTATTGGGCGTCATCAATGTGGTTTTAGACTTAATAGTTTGACTATGGATAAGATTTTTTATATTCGACAGATATTGGAGAAAAAATGGGAGTATAAGGGTACAGTACATTAGTTATTCATAAATTTTTAAAAGGCATATGACTCTGTTAAGAGAGAAATTTTATATCATATTCTTATTGAATTTGGTATTCCCAAGAAACTAGTTCGATTAATAAAATGTGTCTGAGTGAAACGTCTCAGCAGAGTCCGTATAGGCCAGTTTCTATCTGATGCTTTTCCAATTCACTGCAGGCTAAAGCAAGGAGATGCACTATCACCTCTACTTTTTAACTTTGTTCTAGAATATGCCATTAGGAAAGTTCAGGATAACAGAGAGGGTTTGGAATTGAACGGGTTACATCAGCTGCTTGCCTATGCGGATGACGTGAATATGTTAGAAGAAAATCCACAAACGATTAAGGAAAACACGGGAATTTTACTTGAAGCAAGGAAAGAGATAGTTTTGGAAGTAAATCCCGAAAAGACAAACTATAAAATTATGTCTCGTGACTAGAATATTGTACGAAATGGAAATAGCCTTTAAGAATTGGAAATTTATTCTTTGAAGATGTCAAATATCTTGGAGCAACAGTAATAAATATAAATGACACTCGAGAGGAAATTAAACATAGAATAAATGTGGGAAATGCTTGTTATTGTTCGCTTGAGAAGCTTTCATCCAGTGTGCTGTAAAAAAAAATTGAAAGTTAGAATTTATAAAACAGTTATAATACCGGTTGTCCTGTATGGTTGTGAAACTTGGACTCTCACTTTGAGAGAGGAACAGAGATTAAGGGTGTTTGATAATAAGGTTCTTAGGAAAATATTTGGGGTTAAGAGGGATGAAGTTACGGGAGAATGGAGAAAGTTACACATTGTATTCTTCACCTGACATAATTAAGAACATTAAATTCAGACGTTTGAGATGGGTAGGGCATGTAGCATATATGGGCGAATTCAGAAGTGTGTATAGAGTGTTAGTTGGGAAAAAGACCTTTGGGGAGGCCGAGACATAGATAGTTACTGTTTGATTCTAACTTTAAGATTTTTTGAGAGCATAATGATAATAATAATAATAATAATAATAATAATAATAATAATAATAATAATAATAATAATAATAACATTCCCACCCTCTCAACTAATGCTCTCTTCTTCGATCGAGTCGTACTTCAGTTGACCCACCAAAGAGCCAATTGGGTAGTCTCCTGCCTGAGGTTTTCCTAGGACGCTAAGACAAATGTCAGAATGAGCCATAAAAGAATGGGCCACGGACCTTCATCATCCAAACAGAATTTTGGCGTTTCATATTTATCTAAATAGATTCTTCGAAATAGGAACGTTGCCTTGGCTTTCGCATATTACCCTTGTTACACGGGCGAGTTTACTCGACTTCCACTCGCACTGCGAAAGGACGCGAGCTTACATTTCTCACAACTCTTATGTTCCTCACCCCTGTCCCCTTTTATGTGGCAACTATTAGGCTACGTCCATTTTCAGCTTCCCCTTCAACATTTTCTAGAGTTCCTTCAGTGGAACAGTGAAACTCGGAGTGAGACAAGTGGCCAACAGGTTTGGAGCTCACATATTCAATTTTTCTCAGCTCCGATTTTGTTTCTCCATTCATTCATTCATTCATTCATTCATTCATTCATTCATTCATTCATTCATTCATTCATTTTCCTTAAATTCCCTGCAGATTTTTAACATGGTTTCCTCAAGAAGGAAAGTAAAGCTGGGCGGCTCGTATCCTAGATGAACAACAGGTAAAAAAAAACCGTCTCTGAATTAAACAGTTTAGGCAATATATTTATTGATCATCCATCACTTGCGTCAAAATTCAACTTTGTAGTTAGCATAATAGATCTTGGGTTGAGTAAACAAATTGTGCATGTACTTGTCCACCTCTTGACTTTGCTTGGCTTTTCGAGGGCTGTACCCGGGACAGGCGCTTACACTTGGCATGCTTTGGCCTATTGTCAAAGTCCGACAGATGAACTGGGTGAATACGACGCTAACAGGTGGGTCATCCTGCCTCAGCCTGCGTTAGAGCTAGCCTCAGTCACAGATGAGTAGCTTGATAAGCCCCAGGGGCCCAGAGCCCCAGGCCCTTCCTATGTCAGTATGGGAAACCCTTACAACCCCCAAGAATTCACCCCAGCCAATTTTTTAGCTGCAGATGATGGATGAAATGAGGGGAGATAGAGAGACTTGGTAGAACGATAGAAAGAAACGGGAGTACCCCGAGGAAAATTCTCTGCAACATCTGCTTTGTGCATCACAAATTCCATCGCGACCTGGCCGGGGATCCATTCCGGGCCGTCTGGATGGAAGACAACCGCGCTAGCACTTGAGCCACAGAGGCGTCAGTCAGTCAGTCAGTCAGCCCATCCACAAACACAAAGATTTGTGATTTGCAATATGGAAAGTAATATTGTACATGCAGAGGAACATTCGTATATGGAACGCGAAATTGTGTGTTTAAAGTGCCCCGATTCTTTTTATCTGTCCCCTAGTTTTCAACAGCTGCGTCTGACGGCGTGGGGACACATGGAAGCCGTGATTATGTGTCCGATCCCTGGACGAGGCCGCGACAAAAGCTAATTGGTGAAATAAGGGGCTACGTGACATTCAAATCGGCCTTCATAACCGTTGCCTAGCAATGTTTCATCCTTCAGAAGTTCATATCATGTTCACAATTTCGGAAATAGTATAATCATTTTTTATATAATCCAGCTAGGCTACTACTATTGTCTTGTAGCTGAGAGTTTGTACCATTCTGTCATGAATAGGTATTCTGGTATTTGTGAATGTATAATTACTTAAAATTTTACAAGAGTGAGAACGAATGAATTAATGAATGAATGGATGAATAGGTAGGTAAATAGATAAGCAGGTAAAAAATATGTTACTTAATTTATTATTTCCATATGCATTATTCCTAGATAGATCGATTCGTAGATCATGATTATGAACAATATTATCCATCTAATAGTTTAAGAGACATTGCTGTACACAGGCGAACAAATAGACAGGCGATATACCCAAAGCCTATCTTTCTGCATTAGCTATATTGAACACGTGTATTTCCGTGAAAACCATTACTAGCTTTAACTGCTCCCTTTTCATAGCCCTACTAATTACTGTATTAATCGTAAATTTCCTTTTTATATAACGTATTTTTCTACAAATCTTTGTTCCACATTTTAATTTTATGTCATGATTTTGTATGAGTAGGCCTGAAAAATTCGAACTAAACCGAATTATTGTTAATCTATTTTTACAACATTGGGTTCTTTCCTTGTGCTGTTCATCATGCGATTATCCAAATCAAGATTTCAGGTATAACTCCCTGCATAATACACGTCACTGTTCGTTAACAGAAAACCACAATTTAAGTCACACGGAGTTAGTGTGCGCTCGAAGTTGGTTGCTTCACGGTTGTCAGCCCACTTTGAGGTCTGTGGATATAGAGGGAAAAATTGGATTGGTGTTGGGTAGAGTTCCCGGGTAGCTCAGTTGGTAGAGCGTTGGTACGTTAAACCAAAGGTTCCGGGTTCGATGCCCGGCCCCGGAACAATTTTTCCCTCGAAATTATTCATGCGATTATCGTTTCAAAAGGACAGTACCTAAGTGTGTTGTCGATATTATGTTAGCAAATATGATTTAAGCGTACTTCAATACATATAATTTGTAAAGCAGTCTGTCAGACCTATCCTCGGTGATCTAATCACTAGTCTGCGATGAAATTCCTGCCTCCAAAGTGTTAATGTTTTTAGGGTTTTTTTAGCATGCTGAAATCAAATTCAAGGCCAAAAAGTTCCTATCACGTACCATTTTTTTTGTTATTTTAATTTTCTTATAATATATTACGACAATTTATAGCATAATTATTTAAAATGTAATACTTTAACATATGTAGGTTTAGTATGATAGGATATGAAAACCAAATGTATTCAACATATTTTTAAGGTGTTTATATTGAAAACCAAGGACACTGGATGTTTCTTAGCAGATAGGGGGTGCAAGCACATAAGGAAGTTAGGGCGAAATAACGTGCAGCCTTATCATTTTTTTTTTTTTTTTTTGTGAAAGACAGAAATGTCAGTCCCTCCTTGGTGAGAGACTGAACTCAACTCGTCTAGTTTCTCTCACATTTCATTAGTCTGCGTTTCATCTGGAAATGAAGCGAAATCAGTTTCAAGCTTTGTGGATTAAAATGTTGAAAATTTTTAGTCCAGTAAGAAAGTATTTACCATGTTGCATCGAGGATGTCTAAATAATCCAGACCACTTTTGTTATATAACTTATGTAGGATATACGTATTGCCTAAGCAGAGGTGTAATATTACAGATTTTGTGAAAAAGTCATATCATGCCTATTTTGGAATCAAACTTGGAGACCAAAGTAAAGCTTGGGCACCACACAAAGTATGTAGAGTATGCACTGAAGAATTTCGTCATTTGATCAATTGGAGAAGAGCGTTGCTATCTTTTGGAAGAGCAGTCGAACCATAGTAAAGGCTGCTACTTCTGTTCGTGTAATGTGAAGGGGTACGATTCTAAACATAAAAATCAAATCATGTATTCAGTTGTTCGGTCAGCCATTTTACTTGTGCCTAATGTACCAATCCCTGTGCGACCAGAAAATCTTAAACAAACATCATTCTATTGGTACTGACAGCGTGAAATAGGCTTTAAATACTTTTTCTCCGAAGATGATAATCTTGTATATTGCAGTAATGTGAAAGAATTTATGCTAAAACTTGGACTTCCAAATTATGACCTAAGTGACTGGAGACTGTTCATTGATGCTTCCAAGCGAAGTTTAAAGGATTTCCTCCTTCATAACGGAAACATTTTTGGTTCAGTGCCCGTTGCCTATTCAGTGATCCCAAAAAAAAATCATACACAAATTTGCAACTGCTGTTGTTGCGACTAGACTATAAGAACACTAGTGGCAAGTTTGTGATGATTACAAAGTTCTTACTATGTTCCTGGGTCAACACTCTGGTTTTACCAAATTTCCATGCATTCTTTGCCTGTGGGATAGTAGGGCATGAGTTGATCACTGGACTATGAAAGACTGGTCACCTCGACAAAATTTGGAAATCGGTTGTAAGAATGTTGTGCGCCAAAGCCTTGTGAGTTCTTCTAAAGTTGTGCTGCCATCTCTCCACATCAAGCTTGGCTTAATGAAACAGCTTGTAAAAGCTTTAAATAAGGAAGGAGGCTGTTTTAAGTACATGTCTGGTGCAGCATTTAAAAACAGTATTAACGAAAAGGAGAAATCAGCATGGATTTTTTTTTGTGAAGTTGTCTTAAAATTTCTTGGCAACAAGGATCCTAATTACCGAAACATTGCGGCTAACATGCTTGAAACATACAAGGAATTTGGTTGTAACATGAGTATCAAAATTTTATGTTTTCTCAGCTAGATTATTTCGCCGAAAATCTACGATTATTCAGCTAAGAGTAAGATGAACGATTTCACAAGGATCTGCAGGAGTTTGAAAGAAGGTACCAGGGACGCGGGAGCATCAGTATGCTTGATGATTATTGTTGGATGTTAAAGCGTGAAATACCTGAAGAGAAACATAAAAGAAAGAGGAACAGGAGGACTTTCTCAACTAAGAAACAAGTGGTGTAATTTTTTGTGTGATACATTGTGCTAATTTATACATCCAATAGTGAAGTAAACAAGACAAAACAAAGCAAAAACACTCTAGTGACATGTATGAACAACCCTACACATAATTTCAGCAAGTTGTGTCTTTTAAATATTGTTTTTGAATTTGAAATAAAAAAATGAAATGAAAAAGTTGGTGATGAAATTCACGTAATTATAAAATACATTTAAAGTTATTTTGCAAACAAACCTGACGTGATAGAAGCAAACGGATTGAAAATTCGGATTCAGCACATCGACATTATATAAAATCACATTACTTAGTTTAGGCAACAAACACAAAGTTGAAATTCACAGGCTAATGTAATAATTATAGAGCTCAGGAATTCGAGGTTCATGACTGCAAACCCATATAGTGGTAGATTTTAATAATAGGCAGTCTTTATTAAATACAATATGTAGCCTACAACTTTCAGCGATTTTTATTTGTTCTGGAAGCCTGGCTAGGGACCTTGCAGAGTGTGATGGAGTATTGGTTGAACGACTATGATAATGGTGAGAGGAAAAGGGAGAATCCGTGAAAAGCCCCTCGCGCTCTCTTTGTCCACCACAAATTACTTTGTGACCCAGACGGGGATCGAATCCGACTCGCCACGGTGGAAGGCGATAAATCTTTAGCATGGCTTCCTCCTGCAGAGAAGTAAAAATGCCGGTCCCTTACTGTAAATTTATGACACGTCAAAGAACCTGTGCCATTAAAAATTTGTCAGCTATTTCTCTCCAAGTTGCATTTCGACGCCGAATAATCTCTGCATTTCAATGTATTGTTGAACAACACACTACCACTACCACTACCACTACCACCACTACTACCACTACCGCCACTACTAATATCACTACCACCACTACTACTACCACCACCACCACTACCACCACTACTACCACTACCACTATCACTACCACTACCACTACTACTACCACTACCACTACTACTACTGCTGCTGCTACTACTTCTGCTGCTACTACTATTATTACTACTACTGCTGCTGCTGCTGCTACTACTACAATTACTACTACTACTACTACTGCTGCTACTACTACTATTACTACTACTGCTGCTGCTGCTACTACTACTACTATTACTACTACTACTGCTGCTGCTGCTGCTACTACTACCACTACTGCTGTTACTACTACTACTGCTGCTACTACTTCTGCTGCTACTACTACTACTATTACTACTACTACTACTGCTGCTGCTGCTGCTACTGCTGCTGATGCTACTACTACTGCTGCTGCTGCTACTACTACTACTACTACTGCTGCTACTGTAGTAGTAGCACTACTACTACTACTGCTGCTACTACTTCTGCTGCTGCTACTACTACT